>NW_015546018.1:135615-142032 GCF_001515605.1 Sinocyclocheilus anshuiensis | reverse complement strand
TTAAAATTTCACTTAATGAAGTTTTTAAAATAATAAAGTTACAATTACATAATATTTCTACTTCAATTTTTTTTTTTTTTATATAAACAATGTTGGCTGTCATAAAATCTTGATGGATTTATTCAAACATAAATTAATCATTGAAGAACAGTAAAATTTATAATGAATATGTTATATGGTGCATATATTTAGCAAAATGCCCCTCTCTACAGTTTATTTTTCTATCTGATTAATGAGTTTATGGTCACCAAATATATTTTTTCTGAGGTAAATGTGACGTTACGTGACATTGTTTACAAGACGTTATATTGATGTCTTTGCGTGGCTGAAACACTGATTGAGCGGTTACATGAGACAGGATATGGCTTGTGAAGTTGTACTCTTTCTTTTAACTTACCTTCGGATGTTTAATAATGTTTTTTTGTGCCGAAGCTGGTATTAATGTGGAGGAGATGATCAGTTCATGTGCGCTATGCGCTGCCGCGTCTGTTCAACTGATGATACAGCGATCTGTCACTCCACATTAAACAGCGCCAAAACGGCATTTATTGTTTAAATCAGTCTGGCGAGTAAACTAAAAAATTTACTAACCAATGGCGATTCAGTTGCCAAGGTATTATAACAAATACCTGCAGAGGGAGCTAACAGCCTGGTGACGTTTTACTTTACAGCATTATTAAACGACATTTAAATTGGTTTAATTTTAATATTTTACTTTGAAATCGCGATGTACAATAAATAGCATATTTAGAAATAGGTTGATGTATTCTTCTGTGTTGGCAAAGGTTTATAAATGATTTACGTTACAAATCTAGTGAGATAATGCACACTGTTTTCCCAGATGAACGTTAAGCAATTCAAATTCACAGCATATGCAGAGGAAGAGTTTAGCCCCTTTCACACATACAGTCTTTACTGGTAAATTACCGATAGGTTACCATTAAGAGATCATGTGTGAACAAAAATTTTCAAAAATCCCGGTAAATTTGTTCTGGCAATCATATCGTTCTTAAGGAGATGACATGATTACTCTGAGCTGTTTACAAAGCTCCGCTGCTTTTTAATTAGTTTTCTATGTAAATATGCGCTAGATAGACATCTTTGACCATTGCGCCTCGCAGCTTTTTGTCGCACTTCTCCATTCATCAGGGCTGCAACTCTGCAATTGGATACTATTATGCGCGTTTCGTGTTTATAAGAGCAAAAAATTCTGATTGGCTAATAATGAAATGTTAGCTAACTTCTGCTAGAGCAGGGGTGCCCAAACTCAGTCCTGGAGGGCCGGTGTCCTGCAGAGTTTAGTTCCAACCCCAATCAGACACATCTGAACCAACTAATCAAGCTCTTAAGGCTGATTTATACTTCTGCGTCGGACCTACGCCGTAGGCTATGCGTCAGTTTTTATTTATACTTCTGCGTCGTTGTCCGCGTCAACGTGCAGTACACATGCAAACCGCTAGTCTGCAGTGTCCACGGGCATGTTGCTGATGTATCCCGCAGTACCACGGTAAAAGCCGAAGAAGAAGCGACTCGTCGGAGAAGCATTATAGCCATGACGGCGGCAAATAAATATAAAATCATTAAATCATTATTTAAAACTACAAAAAGGAGACAACAACGGAACAGGAGAAGATGGCATACTTTCAATCTCCACAAGGACTTGTACCACGGCAGATTAACATTGTTGGCGTCTATGCGTAAGCTACGGCGTAGGTTCGACGCAGAAGTATAAATTGGGCTTTACTAGGCATACTAGAAACTTCGCGGCAGGTGTGTTGAGGCAAGTTGGTTCTAAACTCTGCAGGACACTGGCCGTCCAGGACTGAGTTTGGGCACCCCTGTCCGACATCATCCGCCCGGAACGGCTTGCACGTATGACAATCATCGGAAGTAAGAAAAAATTGTCTATAACATTTTAAATATGGATATTTTTCTTACAAAAAATGCATCAATTCACTACAGGAGGCCTTCATTCACCCCCTGGAGCCGTGTGAGGCATGTTTTATTATGGATGGATACGCTTTATTGCACTTATTTTGGACTGTTGAACAGAAACACCCACCCAATGCCATTCCAAAGCTTGGAAGAGCCAGGACAATTTTTAATATAACTCCGATTGGATTCATCTGAAAGAAGAAAGTCATATACACCTAGGATGCCTTGAGGGTGAGTAAATCATGGGCTAATTTTCATTTTTGGGTGAACTAACCCTTTAACTTCACAGATAAAACATGATGTAAACATCCTTATTAAGTTATGCCGTGAACGAATTGATGATTCGTTTTATGAATTGGTTCATTAGAATTAAAAGTTCGAACGAACCGATTCGCTAAAATGATTCTGACTTTCCGATAGTAAGCCGAAGTGCCGCTATTGGAATCGGTTTCAGAGCACGTCAGACGTGTGGTTGGGTGGGTTGGTTCTCTGTATAGGTGGCGAAAGAGAAAAACTGGTGCAATCCAATTTGCCAACTCCCGTGCTAAAGGACAGCCTCTCCCACTAACGGCAGCAAGGCTTTTGTCTTGCACACCCTTTTTGGATCTCAAGTCGTATCTGCGTAATTCCTGTCATGTGCAGTGTTGGGCAGTAACTAGTAGCCTAACTTCGTTACTGTAATAATATTACTTTTTGCAGTAACTAGTTGTGTAACTAATTACTAATAAGATTTCAGTAATATTTAGGGGTGGGAATCACCAGAGGCCTCACGAGGTCATATACACCTAGGATGCCTTGAGGGTGAGTAAATCATGGGCTAATTTTCATTTTTGGGTGAACTAACCCTTTAAATGTATATAAATAAATATATCTGCTTGAAAGAATGAAGGATGTTGTATACAAGTTGTTATAAAGAATGCATATAATATATATAACCATTTGTATTTCATTGAAAAGAGGACCATATTCTTGTTTCTTTATGAGAAGTGGAATTATTTAATTTTGAGATAAAGACATGTTATGTGTCACAGGAGTTAAATCTGTGTCTATATTGCATATTCAAACCTTAATATCATTCATATTACCAGGTTAATAGATGTTTTCTCAGATAACATATGAGTTTGGAAATTTTAGAGAAATGCTTAATAAATGCATTATGCTGTAACTAAACCCATTAGATTTTAGTCAACTAAATCTACTGTAGATTTAGTCGACTAAAGTCTTATGATATTTAGTTGACTAAAACTAGACTAAGACTAAAACAATTCAGATGACTAAAATATGGATAGAATTAAATAGCATTTTAGTCCAAAGACTATGACTAAATCAAAATTTGCTGCCAAAATTAACACTGCTGTTGGATGACACATGCCAGCCCTACTTGAAACACAACTATGCTACAGATGCCTTCCATAAAACAGCACTCACAAGTGAATCAGGATGAAGTCTGTATCCTGTGCTTACCTAGTATGAGATGCAGTTTGGTTTGCGTCTGAAAGGCGTAATGGAGGGTGACCAGAAAGGGTGACTGGCGGATGTGTTCCAGTACCTGCCGCTCAGTTCTAGTGTGCTCAGCAGTCTTTGCCTTCTGAACAATGGCTGCTTTCTTCAGAACCTACAGGGAAAGAGATCATAAAATTATTTCATAAGATTATATTTTGAGAAATGGCAAAGAAACAAAATTGAATAAAACTTTACTTGTCCCTTTGTTTTGATTTTATCAGCCCAATAGTAGATATTGCAGATTTCTATTCGAAGAACCAGAGCACAGTGGCAAAAATGTGTTTTAAAAAAATCCTCAGTTCTTCATATTAAGCACACACCTTTAAGTGCATATTTTTGTTTTTACTAACTGAAGGACAAGCAAAAATTAAAGTGTGATAACAAACGGTGCAAACCTTCATGGCATAGAGTTTGCCTTTATCGTGGCCGCTGATTTTTCTGACCAGGAACACTTTCCCGTAAGCTGATAAAGAGAGGGAAAAACAGAGATGTAGCTATTTAAAGAGACAACTCAACCACGGAGTATGAGTAATTTCTATGCTTAAAGCACTTAAACGTATATGTTTTAAACACCCCAAAGAGCCACACATTATGCAAATCAGCATATGAACATCTTAATTGCAGTTGCATATGCTTATTAAACTGGAAAAGAAAATGTATTATGAATTACAAAAGCATACAATTATTACTTAAATGATTCTTGTAATTCAAATGTTGTTAATAAGCCAACATTAAACATGCACAAACTGTTTGGGCGTACACTAGGTCTGATTACGGGTCTGGTGTCTCTAGTGGTCTAGCTGATTATTACCCTGAAAGACTGAAAAGAAGTATACAGCCCATTTTCAGAGAACTTGTAGATTGTAATCTCATAAAGGTGTACTTGTTTACTCTAAATGTCAATAATGCCAAACAACAGGAAAAATGTGCTAGATCTACTACTTGCTTTCATAATCATGCAAGTACATACATTGCCAATTACCTTTACGGGATGGATGGACAAACAAGTAAAGACAAACTGTAGTATGCAACAGAAATACTTTTGTACTTCAGTGCAGTGCTCTCACCTCCAGTGCCAAGCACTTTGAGAAGTTCAAAGTTCTCCATGCCAACTTTCTCAGTGTATCCTGTGAGGTTTGCTGAGAAGGGACAAACAGTGAATGTACACAACAAATTGCACTCTCAACCATTTAAATCCACACACACACACATATATTAGTTCACTACTACATCAAATATATTGGATATAGTACACAGCACATGCAGATGCAAGACATTTGCGCAACACCAAATATATATTTTCCAGCTCCATCTAACATTAGAGATATCAGAAAAGAAACGGTGCAATATTTTTTTTCTTCTAAAACCTAACACATAAAAAGAAAATGGTTTACACTGGAAAAATAATCTGACTGATACTGATAATTAAAAACATATATGCCAACTTGTTGAAACAAATATGATGCCACTCGCAGCTAAATAAACAACCAGTTTTGTTTTATGCAATCTGATAAAGTTGTAAAGTTTCTCAAAAGAAAACACTGACAGAAAATGTAACAAAACGTAGCACATTATTACAATGTTTTTATGGGTATTCTTTGAAATAACAATAGGAAAATTATAATCATATCATACTTAGATATTTGATGCCATACCAATTCTTTTTTTAAATATCCACACAGTACTTTAAAGTAAAAAGAGCCAGATCTGAGAAATCTTACTCTCACAAGTTGCACAACATAATTTTGAAGTAACTTTAAGTTCCATTTAAATATCATGGTATATGATTAAATGTAATACATTAATAAATTAATAAAAAATTATGTAAATAAATTGATAATTAAATGCCATGATACACATCAAATTACATGAGCATCACCAAGACACAGTACAACCACTTTTGTAAAGAAATCAAAACACACCAGGTGAAATCTTTCAGTCACCTAACTTACCATTAGTGATCTCGTGTTTAACAATGCAAACTTTATGGCGGGTTTCTTGGTCGGAGTCCTCGCCACTACCACTACTTTCCCCCGACATGATGCGTCTGATTTCTAGAGTATTTGATCAATAACGTGATTTTGACAGCCTGCTTTTCCAATGCACAGACATCTATATTATATACGGCAAATGTCGACACACGGATTTATTTTATAAAGCGAAACTTTGCACGTTATGACAGAGAGAATGACATGTTTTTGTTTTTGTTATTATCTCAGCTCACAAATCCATTTGACATCCTGCTGTGAACACTAATCTTCGCGCACGACCTAGATATTAATCTCCGCTTTTGATAGGCGCGCGCACAGCCATACACTTTAATACCTTTCGAAACAAGACGACGATATTCGGTATTTTAACACTTGAACTACAGCTAATTGATTATAATGTGGGCCATAAATGGCTGTTATTTCCGTATTTCCAACTTCGACACAACTGTCATGAGGTCGTCCGCAACTGCAGTGAAGATCGCAGTCCATCAAGAGCGACTGTTCACATTTGAGCTGATCTCGTTACCGCTGTATTGCCAAAAAAACACACTTCAAATAAAACGATATTAGCTCTGCTAACGAGCTATACCCTGATAGCGTACGTGCTAACTATCAACCATGACAGATCACGTTAAAGATGTCCCTAACAGCGGATTCACTAAAGCTGAACGGGCGTATTTTAGTCCTTTGCTCCTTCCTTCCGGGTGTAGTTGTGCCTGACTCGCGTTAAAATATGCGTTTGTTTTGGAAAGGAAATGAATTGAACGATAAATGCCTGGAAGAAAGTGTAGTAAGGATCATTTCAGCTACGGAAGCCGAAGTAGAGCTGTTCGAATCGCGAACCAATCGTTGTTTTGAACTGGTTCTTTTGGTTGATTTGAGATAATCGATTCGCTTTTTAAAGCACTCGAATTGTGGACTTGGTTGTGTTCATTTTGTTTAAAAATGGGTGAGGTGAGGTTGGAAACATAAAAATCGATCGGCTGTA
>NW_015546018.1:117303-135074 GCF_001515605.1 Sinocyclocheilus anshuiensis | reverse complement strand
TGTATGCACCTGGCAAACTCAACTATTTGTATTACAGTCTAATCTAGTCCACCTTAATTAAATGTAAACAGGTAGGCACTGCTGTGCTACTACAGGTATTTTGAACAATGCAACTTGCAATTGTACTAAAAAGTTGTGTAGACCCTTCAGCAATTGGGACATTTGAAAGTAAATTACTGTTCAATTTAAATTAAATTATATAAAACATGTAGTCTTACATCTAGGGATGCACCGAAATGAAAATTCTGGGCCGAAACGGAAACCGAAAATTCTGGATGCACTTGGCCGAAAACTGAAACCGAAAATGCTTTGTAATGATTGTTTATTATTTTATAATATAATATAAAGTAATTTTGTAAGACTTTTTAAATGTAACTCAATTTTAATGATGAATATAAAAATGAATGAATATAAAAAAAACCAAGCCAATAAAATAACCACACTTTCACTGAAAATAACACAATAAAACTGGACAGAATTTATATTAATATTGGTAACACTTTACAATAAGGTTTATTAGTTAACTACTTTAGTTAATTAACTAAGAATGAACAATAGCTCTTCAGCATTTACGAATCTTAGTTCATGTTGTTGTTGTTGTTGTTGTTGTTGTTGTTGTTGTTGTTGTTGTTGTTGTTGTTGTTGTTGTTGTTGTTGTTGTTGTTGTTGTTGTTGTTGTTGTTGTTGTTGTTGTTGTTGTTGTTGTTGTTGTTGTTGTTGTTGTTGTTGTTGTTGTTGTTGTTGTTGTTGTTGTTGTTGATGTGCTGGACCAACAAATCCGATCCTTGGAGGCTCCTCCTGGTAGCTTGCAAGATTTAAAGGATCTGCTGCTAATATCTTTGTGCCAGATACCACATATGTTTAGAGGTCCTGTAGAGTCCATGCCTTCATGCATCAGAGCTGTTTTGGCAACACGAGGGGGACCTAGACAATATTAGGCTGGTAGTTTTAATATTGTGGCCGATCAGTGTATATTGTGATAATGTAATTTTCATATTGGACGACAGGAATCTATTCTTTGGTCTTACAGTTTTGAATGACATCTTTAAAACCAACAATGATAACCACTGCTAGAGAAACCACACATTTGTATAGCTGGACCTTTGACTCAAAATGTTCCAGCTATTGAGATACAGCCCTTGTTAAAACGTCCCCATGTGTCATCTAACCCATGTCTCCAATATTATATTGTTAATGACAACATCAATATATAATATTGGTCTGTTAAAAGTATTTTTTATATTTCACAAATCGTAGATGATCACTTGACATATATACATATATCTGCATATGCATCTTCCCTCATGTATTAACGTGCTTTGTTAGATATAATCGGATGCAGTGAGTTTGAATGCTTGAGCAGCAGTTTGTGTATTAAGAGATTAGCACAGGTTACAGGATAAAGGACGCAGACACACTGGGCTTTCACTGTGCATGCTGCCATCAATCATCATCCTTCATTATCTGTATCTGATATCCAGCTATTTATGTATGTAAGAAAGTCGGTGCATGTCTACCTGGCTCATGCGATTTTGCATATCTTTCTGCTTGCTTATTATGTGCATAAATGCACCTGAATGCTATTGTGTAGATGTGTAGATGTTTGAAAGAAAGAATCAATAAAAAGACAGAAGCGGGGAAATACAGTATGCATCTAGTTCCACAAAATATCACTACACGACAAAACGGTTCAAAATGTCAGATTTTATTAGACCTGACCATTTTCTGACAGTTCTGCGAGTGCAGTACAGTGTTTCATAGCAGAGCACTGAGCATCATCTACACCATCTTTTAACACTTACAATGCATTTAATTCCATGCTGAATGCAAAACAAAAAAGGCTTAATGACAGTGAAGTATTTATGTTTACAACATGCAATTAACATTGGATGAGAAAATAATAATGGAGAATATGAAAATATGAAATTGTGTTTCTTCAGATATATTATATATTTTATAATATATATTTTAATTAATAATTTCCAGCATTAAATCATTTGATTGTCCACACTGCAAGCGAAAATACTGTTGATTCAAAACCTATTAGAACATACTTAATATACAGTACAGCAATGTGGAGGTTGATTATAGGCCAGTGAGATTTCTTTATGGGCGGGGCTACCCAGTGTGAAGCTAAAGACATAGAAACCAATTAAAACTGTGTCCTAGTATTTGTGAAGGTCATGGCTGGTTAAAACAAAAACTTTGGAAGAGAAAGTTTTATCTTCTCACGCCTGGGTAGTATACTGTGTAAGATTCAGATGATTAGAAGGGGCTTACCCTTGTGAAAAAGAAGTTCACTTCAGCATACTTTTAAAAAGAGTACTTATTACAGAAATAATATACTTTAAAAGAATTTACTTAAGTGCAAATTGAATGTAATGTTTTTGGGTATTTAACTGCATGTTATTTACAATTAAATGAAAATATAGTTTAAATTTATGTTGCAATTAGTAATTTACGAATGCTTTTTTTGATCCACTTAAGTACATCTTTATATGTAATTTCATAATTACATAGAGTTGTCCATGGTTAAAGTGTGTTAAATGTACTGACAAATATTCATGGAAAACTAAAACATACTTTAATGTAATTTCTTTTGAAACATATATGTCATGTATTTAAATGTATGCGTAATTACACTCTTGTAATGATGAAGTTTCAAAATTAAAATCAAACACTTTACACATGCTTCAGTAGGCTAGTCAATGCATCAAAATAAGTGTACCTCTGTAAAGCATGAAAAAACCTAACCTGACATTATAACAAAGTGCACTTTTTAAAAGTGTACTTAAGAAACATTATGAAAGTTGACTAAGTACACTTAAGTGGCCTTTTATTTTATTAATGTTATATTACCTGCAAGTACAGGTTTTTTTTAAATATACTTTTAAGATTTGAAGTACACTACAAGTGCACATTCACTACAGTTAAGCGCACTTCTTTTTCACAAGGGTATTGATTTGCATCTTTCTGTTATTCCAATCATTTACATACATCCATGTGGCAGCATAGTATTACAACATAGAATATATTTCACAATCAGCCTCTTTTAGGTGTATGACATGATTTTGTAAATGGGAAGAAATAAAATAGAACTTTCTGTTAAGAAACTGCTCAGTCATTCAAATATTCAACCATTCATGGTGGAAATGTTAGCATAATGCTAGTCATTTCCCAGGCATAGCTGCACCAAGTTCCCCTGACAGGAATGAACAGACGTTTACTCACCCCAAGACTAACAATATCATATGTTTGCCATAAATAATTTGTTAATTTATTTTAGAAACAACCATTTTAGTGTATTAATGAAGTATACAACTCTTTGAGATGTAGGTCATTAAGACTGATATATAAAAATACCAAAACGTAAATTATTTGATTAGTTGTCAGCACTCTTGGCCTCCAACTGGAAACATTTCAGTGGTCAGATAAATCTGACTCTTTAGCTGGTGGTTGTTCCAGTGGCCCCTGCTTCCGGTTTGGCTTCAGGAGGTGTTACCTGGTTCAGCAACAGGAGCTTCAGCACAGGATCCATGTACCCCATGAAGGTCTCTTTCACTCCCTTCTCAAGCAAGTAGCCCTCGGTTTCAATCTCCACATTCTCTTGTCCAGCAACAGCCTCCATAGACGTCTGCAGGAGGCGCACACTGGCCAACACTGAGCTCTGTAGAAAAAATGCAATTGACATAGAATATGAGAAAATGGATGAAAATAGCTGGTTTGTAGAAGTAAAATCTGGTCTAATAAACCTGTCATTGCATATTTTAAATGTTGTTCACTCTTTGATGAATCGCTTTTGTTGTTCACTTTGGATAAAAGTGTCCGCTAAATGTGCAAATGTAAATAACATATGCAAGCCTACAAAAAAATACAAGTAAATATACATGCATGTGGAAATCTATGTAAGCTATTAACTTTTGGAACTTTGGGGGGTTATTTCCCATATTACGGGTTTAATTATACAATTGATATTATGTAGTAACCTACCCTACCACACAAAATATATCATTTGCTGTATTGCAATTTACTAGTGTTTGTTTGTTTGTTTTTTCTAACTGGTTGGCAAAAATACATTTCAGTCACTGTAATTAATGCTATGCAATAAATTATGCTAAATCTGTAAAGCTGCATTAACTAACATTCATTAAAATTATCAATACATTTGTTACAGTATGTTAATGTTAGTTAATAAAAATACAACTGTTCTGTTAGTTCATGTTAGATCAGATCCATTAAATAATATTAACAACTACAAATTTTGATTTTAATAATGTGTTAGTAAATGTTGAAATTAAGAAACTAAGATTAATAAATGCTTAGAACAATATTTGGTAACATTTTAGTATAGGGACCAATTCTCACTATTAACTAGTAGAGAGAGAGAGAGTCTAAGAGTTCTAAGACAGGGAGACAGCTGTCTTAACCGTGGCTTGTGTACTGCACACATACCAGCTTCATCACTGTATCTGTCACACGACTCTGTTCCCCTTTCGGGCTCTGTCTTTACATTTATTTTGAAAGCTGAAGCTCGCGATTATGGTAAGGGCCGTTACATTTCCGACGAGTGCTTGCGGTGTTCGGCCAATCACAATGCACTGGGTCAGCTGGCTAATCAGAGCAGACTGCGCTTGTCGGAAGGAGGGACTTTGTAGAAAACGAAGCGTTTGAGAGAGGCGGGGCATAGAGGACCTACAATAATGTACAGTATTTGAAAAATAATGTGTTTTTTGAACATTAAAGCATGTCAACATATTCTGTTACACCAAATACACAAAATAATGATCTTTAAAAAGCATCATATGACCCCTTTAACAACTACCTTACTAACTATTAATAAGCAGAGAATTAGGAGTTTATCGAGGCAAAAGTTGTAGATAATGGTTTGTTAATAGTGAGAATTGGACCTTAAAATAAAGTGACACTTTATTCATTGTTAGTTCATGTTAAATAATGTAGTTAACTCATGTTCACAAATTGAACCTTATTGTAAAGTGTTCCCAAATTTAGCTTTTGTAGCATATGATACATGGTACAAGGAATTCAAGGGAACTAAACTGGCACATTAAATTGTCAACAAACTAACTGATCTTAGACGGGGTAGTATATTTGATGTGACTGAAAACAAACCGGTGGTCTGTTCAATGTCTCCTCAGTGGGTTATACTGTCTTGAAAGGTGATTGAAGAAATGTATGTCTATCCCTTGGAGTCTCATTTTCATTTATGCCAAAATAAATATAGATTATACCCTGATGGTCCAAGGTCCATTGTCTACACGCAAACTTTTAACAGTGTACCTGAAGACAGACAGAACTGCAGCTCCAATAGTGTTCATCAGCCCCATGTAATAGTTGACCAGAGCTTCTCTGCAACCACGAATGAAGATGTTGAGTTCTTCGGTCTGGTGGTCGTAGTTGTAGTGGGCGGTGTTGTTGGTGATTTTGTACTGGATACAGGGTCTGGGAGAACTAGGGTTACAGCAACTGAAGGGCACACCGTCAACCAAGTAACGACCATCTACATTGCTCTTAATGCGGCTGGAAGACTGAGAAGGAAATGGAAGAAAAGAACCTTGAATCATTGCAAACTGTTATGAGATTGCTACTCATAAAGTTACCAATAGTTCACTTAAAACGTTCTTACTTCATGCTTTTAATTTCATTGTACTCCATATGTACTCCAAGTCCATATTTGAACTTGGTATTAGAATTTTTCTTTTGTGATCAGGGACCATATTCACAAAACATCTTAAGGCTAAAAGTAGCTCATAACTCGCCGATTTAGGAGAAAACCTTAAAAATAATGGGCGTGTCAGTCCTACATTTAGGACTCCTACATTTTTGCTCTAAGAGTATTTCACAAAGCTTTTTAGCGCTAAAACTAGCTCCTAAATCTGTGAAACGTTAGGAGTAGTGAAGAGGACTCCTAAGTCACTAAGACCAAGTCACAAACTATCCTAAAATGGCTGTTGCCGGCAGTCTGCCTCGGAACAGAAACATTTTAGAAACGTTTGACAGTAATGAGCTTTTAAAAATGTGTTGCCTTAATCGCGAGGATATTATGACTGTTGTTTTCATTAACAAGTTGGGCAAGAACTAACAGCTGTTCTTGCATTCAGTTTGGTTTTCTTTTACATTTACATGCCTCACTATCAGCCATGATTATTCTACTCCGTTAATTAAAAGGCTGTTTTCTACTCTGTTCATTAAAAAGCTGTTTATATGCATATCCGCTAATTGTTTACGAGGAGCACACATGTAAGCGGCTGACAATTAACTGAACATATACTTGTTTAATTAGTGACACTTAGCCTGCATTTTAAAATCTTTATTTGAATGTGCATATGTTTCATTTTTAAACTTTTATCTGAATATGGCAACATAATATCGCGCTCTACAATACTCTACAATTCTATTAATAAACCTCTGACAGAGACCCCTCCCCTATCAGCCAATCACTGTGTGCATAGTTAGTAAGCTTGCTAACATCATCCATAGCAACGAGGTCAACCCTGCCCTTACTCTTATCATAAGACTTCTCTCTATATATGACCCCTTTAAGAGAAAACTCTTAGCTAAAAACTTTTACCTCTATTTAGGAGAACTCTTAGTGGTAAGATAAAATGTTTTGTGAATACGGGCCCTGATAACAAGTCATCAGCCAAGACACTTTTCACACCAGATATTAACATGATTCTTAAATGCATTTTTGTAAACACTTGTGGTCATTTTTTGTGGTTGGTCTCAGATTTTGTGACTATACTGAATATATGAACGGTTTTGGACACTTAAGACACTCTTAACAATCATGAATGACATTGCGTTAGATTATAAAATAAATGATGCTAGAGCTTTTCCCAGAACTAACTGAGCCATATTCGTCTGAAAGTGATTTATAATGGATGTATGAAGTATTAAGTTCTCCTCAAGTGTCTTAAATAGAGCAAATAGAGATGGTAAATGGATAGTCAACCCAAAAATGAAAATTCTCTCATTTACTCACCTTCATGTTGTTCTAAACCAGTATACATTTCTTTACTTGGTAACACTTTAGTTTAGAGACCAATTCTCACAATTAACTAGTTGATTATTACTGTCGCATGCATATTTCTAGCATATTTGCTATTTATTAGTACTTATAAAGCACATATTAATGTTTTATTCTGCATGACCATATTTTAGATCCCTCAATCTTACCCCATAAACAAATTGTGTTTATTGAAGCAAAAGTCGTAGTTAATAGTTAACAGTGAGAATCGGTCCTCAAACTAAAGTGTGACCCTTTATTCTGTTGAAAATAAAAGAAGTGGAAACATTCTTCAGAATATGTTCTTTTGTGCTCTGCAGAAGAAAGTCATACACATTTGGAATGGCATGAAGGTGTGTAAATTATGACACTATTTTCATATTTGAATGAACTACTGTATCCTTTTAATACTTTGAATTGACATTCCCATTGACTCACTCCTTAACTTCCTTAGAGCTGAAATCCAGGTAACGGTTGCTGATCCACTGCACCTCAAACCAATCCCTGTAGTCGTTATTACCACAGCACTGGAACTCCATCTGAAGGCGATCAATGGTCTGCTTCTGGAAGCAGCGGCCTGGAGTGTCGGTGTCCTTGTAGAAGCGGATACCGTTCTTCAAGCCGATTTTCAGGGAGGTCTCCAGGCTGCCCTTCATGGCGTAACTCAAGATGACTGAAATCAGCATGAGGGTGGTGAAGAATATTGAGCATCCAAAATAGGGCTTCAGGAAGGTCTTCCATCGTTGAAAACGCCCAGGATCTAGGGCATCCTGGCAGATTCGACTGGCAAAGTAATTGATGCCCATCGAAGCAAGACCCACAATCATCAAGGTATTGGGCACACAGTGGATGACTGTGTTGTCCATTACCTAAAGGAAAAGATGTTGATGTCAGTCCATTTTTATTTATTATTTCAGTTAAAGTTTATTCAAATGTATTTTAATTCAACCGTAACCCTAACCCAATAAACAAATGTTTTTGTTTTGTTTTTTTTTTCAGTTAAGCCTGGCTGTAAGGCTCTTTTACACGGAATGAACTGATTAACTTGCCATTGCATATATATTAGGAATCCGTGTATCATTCGATCATTCGTTTTTTTAAGACAGGTCTTTCTTCTGTGTAGACCAGCAGTTCTTAAAGTGATAGGGGGTCCAAGAAATAATTTGCTATAGCCTAAAGTATTTCCAGACTATAAAGTCTTTTTTTTTTTTTATCATGATACATAGGCCTACCGGGATTTATTCCAAAGTGACTTATATGATGCATTTAATGTAAAATTATCTAAATTAAGCCTTTTAAAAGACGAACATTTGACTGTTTGTTTGATGAAAAAAAGATTAAATGTAGTTGCAATAAATGCGTTAAGAATCCATACAACTGCAGCAGTGGAGGACTATTATTTTGCTGCAGAAGAACTGATGACGGCACTGTTTGATCTCCGGCTGACCAATCAGCAGAAAGGGGCGTTTAAATCCCGCCCACATGTAGAAATCAAATATTCAAGCTGTTTATTCATTTTTCCACCCATGAACGAAAAACGAAAATTTAAGCTGAATTCTCGTTTCTCGTTTTTTGGAAAAAAATGAAAAAGGAGCCGTTTTCTCATTTTTCTACTTTCAATATTAAATCAAAAAACGAATGATCGAATGATACACGGATTATTAGGGTAAATCAGAATCATTCTCATTTTTGGACTGGTCATTTAAGCCCCGTTTTCATTAGTGCGTTTTCGTTTTAAAACGGTGTTGAAAATGATCCTCGTCTACACTGGCGTTTCCGAAACGATCTCTGTCTACACTACACAACCGAAAACACATGTCACGTGACCATTCATGCAGCTACAACCATAGATATGTATAGGTGGATCCCTATTATTTAGTTGGCGGATGCGTCTACGTGCTTGGAGCAGTCAAATGGGGAATCAACCTATACACATCTATGGGTACAGCAATGAGCATGATGTTATTGTTTACATGGTCGTCAAGGATAAGCGCGAATGAGGGCAGCCACGCCATCGTTTTCAAAAGTCTCCGTTTTGGTCCGTTTACACTGAAACGTAACCCCGGAGTTCCCTCTCGAGCGTTCACGAGACATTTCTCCGTTATGGGAACTCCTTCCCTTCCAACCTTTCCTGAAGTCCTATTGGCTCACGCCAGTCCAAATGACTGGCCAATTGTTGCGAAGTATGCAAATCGCATGCAAATACTGACGCACTCGAGAGGCAGTATAAAATGCAGTACACGCGACAATTACGTCAGAATTGTCCTTCACTTTGTTGAATAACCTAAGAATATGGCTTATAAACTATTACAGCTCACAGTTAAGGTTCGCTCATCAGAGGGCGGTGCCTGGATTGCCGCTCCTCTGCAGCGTTCAGGTGAGTATGACATTTTTCTTCAGATGCCAGATGAGTCCGTCTGCCCTCTATCAGTGGTGGACCTTAAGGGCTCTGGTGATGAGCTCATGCCGACAAAATGTCTGCATTCCTCTCACCCATCGAACCTGCAGGACATCAGCCTGGCTTCTCATGTCCCCCTTCTATGGCGGAGCGGAGTGCCGAGTGCAGATACTGGAGCTAAAGGTTTTCATGTCGCCGCAGATGCCACACGACCCACTGTCTAAAAAGTGTGCAGCTCCCCGCCTCAGAGCAGCATTCTGCCGTGTGCAAAGCACAATCACTGGCTCCTCACTCGTTCACACGATACCAGCCCCTCATCAGCGGCTACCGTGTTTGGAAGACACTGCTCACTCATTCACACGATACCAGCCCCTCATCAGCAGCTGCCGTGTTTGGAAGACACTGCTCATTCATTCACACGATACCAGCCCCTCATCAGTGGCTGCCGTGTTTGGAAGACACTGCTCTCTTATTCACACGATACCAGCCCCACATTAGCGGCTGCCGTGTTTGGAAGACACTGCTCTCTCATTCACATGATACCAGCCCCACATCAGCGGCTGCCGTGTGTAGAGGACTCCGCTCTCTCACTCATTCAGGGCGATATGCAGCCCCCGCTTCAGTGCGGCGACAAGCGCTTCAGTCACTTACCCACTCACCAGCAGTAAAGCGGCAAGGAGTCACCTGATGCCCCTGCACAGAAAAGCGCACGAAGGCAAGGAGTCACCTGATGCGACTGTATGGAAAAGTGCGCAAAGGCGAGGAGTGACCTGATGCCCAGGCGCGCGTCTTATCAGCCTTCCAGATTTCGCTGGACTATTACGTCAGTTGTTCACGCCCCTACGCCGCCGCCCACACTGGTTAAAAAGTGCGCCATGCACAGCAATGAGCCTCGTTATGCCGAGGTGCGCTTTCCAGCAGCAGACTGCGAGATCGAGGTCTTCTTTGGCGCACGGTTCATCGCAGTGTAGGGACACCAGGCCCGCGACCGCCGCTGCCAGGAGCCGGATGTGTGGAGAAAAGTGTAAAGGAACCCGGGAAGAGGCACTACGGCAAGCGGAGGAGCTCGCGCCGTGACTCCCGCCCACCGTCAGCTGCCAAGCCGTCGTCCTGACAGCCCAGAGAGGAGGGAAGGGTAGCCTACGCGATCGGCCCAGCCCCCAAGCTGTCTCAAAATTGTTCAAATTTGTGTTTGATGTGTGTGTGGGATCATTTAAAAATGCATACATGTCCACAAAAGAGCTCTTTCCTCCTCACTCAGTCAATGTAGCGCCGCTTGCCCCGCCTCAGAGCGGTGCAGAGCCGCTGCTCACATATGTTATAGCCGCGCAGCACTCGCCGCCGCATCCAACGACCAAGCCGCTAAAGCCGCTATGTCAGTTCCTGAGCGCATGGAAAACTATTCCGGGAATCTCGTGCTGGTTACTCGGTGTGATAGAGCGTGGGTACGCACTTGAATTCAGACGCAGACCACCCCGTTTCAACGACGTGGTAAAGTCTCTAACATTGCCTCGAAATGCCCTGGTTCTGAGACAAGAGGTATGCAACCTGCTCGAAAAAGGAGCGGTAGAACGAGTCCCTCCGAGCGAGCTGGAGAGCGGGTTTTACAACCGCCATTTTGTGGTGCCCAAGAGAGATGGAGGACTCCGCCCGATTCTAGATCTCAGGCCCATCAACAGAGCACTCTGCAAGCATGCGTTCAGGATGATAAAACAGATCCTGGCGCGAATTCGTCCCGGTTACTGGTTGCGTCCGTGAGTTTAAATACTTTCACATTCAGATAGCAGCGCATCACAGACGCTTACTGAGATTTGCTTTCGAGGGCACAGCGTACCAGTACTCTGTTCTCCCATTTGGGCTGGCTTTGGCACCGCGCACTTTCTCGAAGTGCATGGACGCAGCTCTCGCCCCCCTCAGAGTGAGCGGGATGCGCGTTCTCAATTATTTGGATGACTGGCTGATCTTAGCTGAGTCACGGGACACACTATAGACAGCCATATAGACTGTTTCGTCACTTGGAGTTCTTGGGGCTATGTGTGAATGTGCGTAGGAGCATTCTCGCCCCTTGTCAGTCTATAACGGATCTGAGAGTGTGCTTCGACTCGGTGGAGATGCGTGCTCACCTCTCTCGGGAGCGCTCGGCAGCCATTTTGTCTTCCCTGCACCATTTCAGACTGGGCAGCTCTGATCACTTGAAGTAATGTCAGAGGCTGCTGGGACTCATGGCAGCGGCATCAGTATGTCATCTGGGTTTACTACACATGCACCAGCTGCAGTTATGGCTGAAATCTCGAGTCCCTTGGATGGCGTGGACTTCGGACAGTTTGCACATCGCGGTCTCCCGCGGCTGCATCGAAGGCAAAGATCTCTTCAGCCGGGGGGTTCCCCTGGGCTTGATGACATCACGTGTCGTGGTCACGACGGATGTGTCGACTCGCAGATGGGGAGCAGTGTGCGAGGGCATGCCGGCTTCAGGGCTGTGATCAGAACCTCAGAGCCGGTGGCACATAAACCGCTTGGAGCTGGAAGCAGTGTTCTTAGCTCTAAAGGATTTTCGGCCGCAGCTGGAACAGCGACATGTACTGATTTGCACCGACAACGTCTGTGGTGTCGTACATAAATCACCAAGGGGACATACGATCCAAGGCTCGGTACAAGCAGGCAGCGAATCTCCTGCTATGGACGGACCGTCACTTTCTCTCCATCAGAGCAGCGCACATCCCCGGTCTCCTGAACCGTGGGGCAGAAATGCTTTTGAGGAAGGGGATTCCTCAAGGAGAGTGGAGGCTGCATCCCGAGTCAGTTCGGATGATTTGGACCCGCTAGGGGAGAGCGGAGGTGGATCTGTTCGCCATGAGCGAGAATGCGCGCTGCCCGCTGTTCTTCTCCCTGTCTTACTCCCGGCTGGAAGGGGACGCTCTGACATCGCGCTGGCCAGCAGCCAGGTTGTATGCATTCCTCCGATCAAGATAATGCAGCTGGTGATATGCAAGATCAGGGAGGAGGAGGCTTCGGTGACACTCGTCGCCCCGAACTGGCCGAACCAGCCTTGGTTCCTGGAGCTGACAAAGCTGCTGGTGGCGCCACCCTGGCCGATCCCCATCAGGAAGGATCTGCTGTCTCAAACGAGCGGCTCGGTGTGGCACCCCAACCCGGAGTTATTGAGCCATCATGTGTGGCTGCTTCGGGGATATCAGAGGAGCTGACATCAACACTGAAAGTCTATGTGGCCGCTATTGCCTCGTTTCGTTCCCCGCTGGGCGGGCAATCGATCGGTAGGCACGCGCTGGTGGTGAGTGTTCTTAAGGGGGCGAGGAGGTTGCATTCCCCGCGTCCGCCTTCAGTTCCGCCCTGGGACCTAGAGGTGGTGTTAAGAGCTCTTTCACAGCCACCATTCGAGCCTTTAGCATCCGTTAATATGAAGGAGTTATCTCTCAAAACTGCACTTCTTCTTGCCCTCGCTTCGGCTAAGCGCATAGGGGATTTACATGCGTTTTCTGTGGACAGTGACTGTATTCGCTTCGGACCCGGTGACTGCAGCGTCACTCTCCGGCCGAGGCCGGGCTACGTGCCTAAATCACTATCTACCCCCTTCAGAGCGCAGACTGTTTCGCTGTCTGCCCTGTCTTCTGAGTCACCGACCTCGCGTGATGTGGACACTCAGATTTCGGTGTGCCCCATCAGGGTTTTGAGGATTTTCATTGACCGTTCGGCCAGCTTTCGACAATCTGACCAGCTTTTCGTGTGCTACGGTGGTTGTGCGAAGGGCCGGGCCGTGTCAAAAAGGAGGCTTTTGCACTGGATTGTGGACACTTTCACGGCTGTTATACAAGCCAAGGTTTGGAATGTCCTTTGCACATTAGGGCCCACTCAACAAGAGCTATCACCTCCTCGTGGTCGAGAGGTATGTCTATTCAGGATATATGCTTTGTAGCCGGCTGGTCTCAATCTGACCAGCTTTTCGTGTGCTACGGTGGTTGTGCGAAGGGCCTGGCCGTGTCAAAAAGGAGGCTTTCCCACTGGATTGTGGACGTTAACACGGCTGTTATATGAGCCAAGGTTTGGAATGTCCTTTGCAGATTAGGGCCCACTCAAAAAGAGCTATCGCCTACTCCTGGTCATGGTCGAGAGGTATGTCTATTCAGGATATATGCTTTGCAGCCGGCTGGTCTTCTCAGAATACCTTCACCAGGTTTTACAAGCTGGACGCTCAGTCCTTAGCCTCCCAAGTGCTGCCGGTGAGTGACTGATTCACGTTTATGCTACCTTTATTCATGTGTGTTTGTGTGTTTGCTGCCTCGCACAGTAATTACTCTGCGCAGCCCTATATGCTATTGTTGCTGTTGTCTGCCCTGTACTCAGTGCAGCTACTGCTATTCAGTGTCTAATTCGATTGGTGTACCATCATCACCTTATGCCCCCCCTCACAATACTGTGATTGTTGTTGCTTCTGCCCTGTTTCTCAGCGCAGCATACGTAATCACTGACCAGATATGCAAATTTCGTATACCTGGGCTTTAGACGGTCATTGGCTTGTCTCCACCTATCAGCTGCAAGCCCGCCTAACAAGCATTGCTATTGGTTGTGGGAATTCTGTGTTCTATCTTCGCTGAGTATGTGACTTGTACAAGCTGCTCGTAGCCTCTCTCACGGCGGGATTGAATATCGTTCCCATAATGGACAATCCATCCGTGATGTCTCGTGAAAGCTCGAGAGGGAACGTCTCCAGTTACTATCGTAACCTCGGTTCCCTGAGAGCGGGAACGAGACATCACGGAGGTCGCCGTGTTCGCTGCTCGACCAGCTAAGCGGCGTTCAGTATCAGATAGCGTGCACCGCATTTTATACTGCCTGCGATTTGCATACTTCGCGACAATTGGCCAGTCATTTGGACTGGCGTGAGCCAATAGGACTTCTGGAAAGGTTGGAAGGGAAGGAGTTCCCATAACGGATAAATGTCTCCGTGATGTCTCGTTCCCGCTCTCAGGGAACCGAGGTTACGATAGTAACCGGAGACGTTTTCAAACTAAAGCGGGGTCTGCAGCATTTTCAAAAGTCTCCGTTTTCGAGGGTGGAAAACGCCAGAGTAATGTAAACAATAGGCATAACCGTAGCAAAAGGTATGTGTCTTAAAACGAAAACGCACTAGTGTAAATGGGGCGTTAAGGGTGTACTCACACTAGGCACGGTTGCCACTCCCCCACTGGCCTGCACTCACACTTGCACTAAACTTTCCGGGCCGGAGCACGCTTACGTCATGTGCGAGATAACGGAGAAACCCACTTTCGTTAATATTCTGCCTTATAAATTTGTAATTTATGCCGTGCCTTGATTTCACTTGTATGTATCATTATTACGGAGGCAGCTGACCTTAATGAAAGAATCTGCAGCTTTAAATCGCAGACTAATTCCAGTTCATCAATAAGGTGAGAACCATGCCCATTATAAACGTAAATATACTTGATTGAATTAAATTAATTTAAAAGTGCAGTGTAGTAGTAGTAATAGAATATGTTTGCGGTCGTAATGATGACAGTAGCGCACACAAAATAGTATCTGTTCCGTGCTCCGGCGTGGTTAGCACTCACACTGCATGCGTACCGCGCCCGAGCCCAACCGAACCGTGCCCTGGCCCACCTCTTCCAACCGGGCCAGGGCTATGACGTTATTTTACTGACAAATGTCGAGAGCGCATTTATTGTAGCGCGAAAGCACATTAATACAATGCGGATGCGCGCGCTCAGATACACGCTGCTCTCGACCGGAGAGAGTGCGCGCACTTAAAACGTGTCTCTCCTCTCACTCAAACTGTGTCCTGTGCACTCTCAAATCTCTCTGTGCTCATGCGCTATAGATATTAATTATTTTCGCACCTATAGATATTAATTCTTTTCGGCGAGAGCAGCGTGTATCTGAGCGCGCGCGTCTGGTTTTGTGCGAGAGCAAGGGAAATCCGCGCGCGAGCGGAGAGATTCGCGCTCGCGCATTGTATTAATGTGCTTTCGCGCTACAATAATGCACACTCGACGTTTGGCAGTAAAATGACGCCATACAGGGCCGGCGCGCGGCACGGAGCGCTCACACTAGGCAAACGAACCGGGCTTTGGGGGTCAAACGCACTCGGGCACGGTTCAAAACGCCTAGTGTGAGTACACCCTTAGTTAATATATAATGAAGAACATGCAAAAATTATTTGTAGTATCATGCTATGCGTAAACGTGCATGTCAGTTAAAATATTGGTGTGTAAAACTACAAAATTATATATGTCCTGCTTAAGACCGATGCCAGTCTTTATCATCAGGTTAATAATGACCCATCTAGACTGTTGAAGAGCTCCTTTGTAAAGGACAGCTCCTTAAGCCTATTATGACCAGCTTAGATAATATTTATATTCACATAGGTTAATCCCTGCCAGATATTTCTGAAACGTTTGAGCCCTTCACAAATTTTTTTATTAAGACATTTACAATGTCTTACAATTTATTGTCAATTAAGATAAAAATTCTATAAACATATAAACTAAATCAAAGACACTAAAAAACACGCAAACTACAAAATGTTAATTGCTAAACATTGAATGTCAATGCCAGTTTTGAAGTTCAAAACTAATCAGGACGTCCTTATGTAATGCATTAAATTAATGGCAAAAAAACAAAAAGCAAATGAAAAATATGAGGGTTATATGGATACCTCTCCCCTCCTTCGAAGCTCAGTCTTTAGGAAGCATCCTAAAGTGAAGGTAACCGCTCCACCCAGAGTTGCCAACCATGAGAGCAGCCACAAACCCTGGGCCAGCTTGGCCCTTTTCTGAAAAGTGAACTTCATCTTACCCACAACCATTGTGAAAGAGTATTGTGGTGTAAAGCCGAGAAAAAGGAAGACTAGTAGAGTGTGGAAAAAATGCAGAAGTGTTCAAACGTTGTCGAAATGCGAACTCTCTGAAAGAGGTGCTGAGAATCAGACTGAAACTGCTGGAGCTTCAAATTATCTGTGAAAAAATAGGTAACTTGGTGTAAATCCGTTAAGTTCCCTTTCTTTGTTAGAATACGAGATCAATTCAGTTTCATCCAAACAGCGCAGCCGATATTCTGTATGTTGTTGTCATTTAATCTGTTAGCAAAGGTCAGTCCAGATTTTTTGGTGGTGATCCCCCCGTAGCGATGCTAAAATGAGCCAGATGCCCACTCAATGGTGAGAGTGGTGCCCTTGCACCTCCATGCCCATGGTTGGGTGAGACACACTGGATTTGGCCAAAGTTAGAGGTCTTGGGCGTCTTACCTGTAATCCCTAAACTATCCTATTACAACGGCCCTTTCCAATGGGAAACAAGGCCACTGTCTGCTTAGCAAAGCCAGTGGTGCATCGCTGCATTGCGTCACGTTTGTAGAGGATAAAGATGATGAATAACGACAAGGAAGAGATTGGAAGGGCTGTGATTTGCCTTCCTTCAAAGTTCAATCTAGTTATAGGGAGTCTCAGAAGTGAAGATAATCAATTTATTGAGGCATGAGAGCAGCCATAATTTCAGCGCCAACTTGACCCTTCGCAAACAACTCATTCATTTTAAAATGTGGCTCATGTAAATGAAAGGGCAGGTCCTGTTCTTGTACTTAAATGTAAAAACTATAACGCCATTTAGACAGTGTGCCTAAAAAACTGTAATTTATACATCATTTATTTTTATTGATTTTCTGCACTTTCTAACCTTAACCCATTTGTGGAACGGATGGCAAAATGTTATTTATCAATGAACTTCACTCTTAAAAAATTAAAAGAAATAAAGTATTCACCCTTTATGGGAACCTAGGACCTTTTTATAATAATAATAATAATAATAATAATAATAATAACAATAATAATAATTTATTACAATGTAATAAAATCAAGTCATTCTTAAATCTTCTCAGCTTTTTCACTAAATAGTCGTTTGCAGCCTGTTTGCGGTCCTAGCAAACATCATTGCCCTTCACGTTTTGTGTGATAGATGAGAAATAGCTGTTTTTGAACTTTGCTAAGAAATCATTGGCTTTTGATTTAAAGGGGTCATATGATGCTTTTTTAAAGATCATTATTTGGTGTAACAAAATATGTTGACATGCTTTAATGTTCAAAAAACACATTATTTTTCAAATACTGTACATTATTGTAGGTCCTATATACCCCGCCTCTCTCAAACGCTTCGTTTTCTACAACGTCCCTCCTTCCGACAAGCGCAGTCTGCTCTGATTGGCCAGCTGACCCAGTGCATTGTGATTGGCCGAACACCGCAAGCACTCGTCGGAAATGTAACGCCCCTTACCATAATCGCGAGCTTCATCTTTCAAAATAAATGTAAAGACAGTAAA
>NW_015546018.1:114274-117272 GCF_001515605.1 Sinocyclocheilus anshuiensis | reverse complement strand
ATGCACCAAGAGCTTGTAACACTCCAAAGAGAAAGGAAAACTTGAAATCGCATCATATGACCCCTTTAATTCCAGTTTTATTTAAATGACTAGTTAGTTGACATTAAATATTTTTAGAAATATGAATTATTTAATGTTTTGTGGTGTGACATGCTACACTCCAACTGTAAGTTTGTTATTATATTAAACAACATTTTGTGAATTATTTTTAGTTGTTTGCATGCAGCTTCTATGACTTCATATTAATTGGGAGACTACATTAAATATTTTTACTTTTTATAATTGTTCTTTACACTGCAGGGCAAAATAAAATTAACTATTCATGTAAAAAGGGTTTTTAAAAAAATCAAATACTGATTACCAAAGACTACTTTATATAGTACTATAATATGTTTTTCAGATTTCTTTTCTGTTAGGTATGGATTTATCTTTATTTATCTTTATCTTAATTGTCAGGTATAAGAAATCAGGTGAAACTGTATCTAAATACATACAATACACATTAATATGACTATTTTCTCCTTTCAAAGAGATTCCCAACATTGTTTTTTCTACTTTTATTTATATCAACATGCAAATAATTACAGACATACACACTTCAACAGCAAGACAAAATGCATTATACTGCTGGTATATCATAATAAGCGGGTGTATCTTTACATACCACTATTTAAACAAACAAAAAAGTCAAATCAAAATGACATTCAATTACAACATCCTGCTACACCTGGAGTTTGTCAAAATAAATGCAATGTGCTTTTTATTTAATACTCAATTATATTACCATTAGTATAACTACAGAATAGCATTTGACCTGAATGAGTTTTACTGTATATTTGAAACTCCCAGTCTAACACCCCACACCCGCTCTGAACATCTCTCCACACAACCATCAACACCTCCTGCAACCCCCCTCTCCCCCACTCCTACGTTTCAGATCAGTGAGGACGATGTGCGCCAGGTCTTCAGAAAGAACAAGAGAAGAAAAGCACCAGGCCCAGACGGTGTGACACCAGCCTGTCTGAAAACCTGCGCTGACCAGCTGGCCCCCATCTTCTCACAGATCTTCAACAGATCACTGGAGCTGTGCAAAGTCCCTGCCTGCTTCAAACGCTCCACCATCATCCCCGTCCCAAAGAAACCCAAGATAACAGGACTTAATGACTACAGACCTGTGGCCCTAACGTCTGTGGTCATGAAGACATTTGAGAGGTTGGTGTTAGCTTATCTGAAGGACATTACTGGACCCTTACTAGACCCCCTGCAGTTTGCTTACCGAGCAAACAGGTCCGTGGATGATGCAGTCAACATGGGACTACACTTCATCCTGCAACATCTGGACAAAACAGGGACTTATGTGAGGATCCTGTTTGTGGACTTTAGCTCCGCTTTCAACACCATCATCCCAACACTCCTCCAGACCAAACTAACCCAGTCCATCACATCCAAGCCATCTCCTTTTTGAACTTTTGCCATCTGGTCGGTGTTACAGAGCACCGAATACCAGGACAGACAGGCACAAGAACAGTTTCTTTCCACAGGCAATCTACCTCACGAACAGTTAATGTTCTTCCATTGTGCAATTATAGTACAGTATGTGCAATAACCTTATACTTATTTATCACCCTAAACCCTAGTACATCCCTACAACTTATTTTATTTTATTCTATTCCTACTCCATCTATAGCACACCTGTACATACAATTTATTCTTTTTTTGTGGTTTATATTTATGCATGTGTATTTTATTCACATCTCATTTTTATTATCTGTGTGTTATTGTTGTCTCCATGTACTGGAAGCTTGTGACACTATAACAAATTCCTTGTATGTGCAAACATACTTGGCAATAAAGCTCTTTCTGATTCTGATTTCTGATTCTGATACAGACATTTACAGACAATTATTAAATCTAAAACATACATTAGCATTTTTCTAATGAGAAAATATATATTGGGATTAACTATATCAAATGGGTAACATTTTTCCTATAATCTTTTAATCTTTCACAAAGAAAAAAAACCTATGTGAAGTAGTCTAGTCTTATAGTGACTCCCATTTCCTTCATTTTCACTCCCTACTCTCTCCTTTAACCAGGGCCTGATTTACCTCTTTTCGTGACATAGGCAAAACACATTTTTGGGCCCCCCTTCCTTATTAATATAATAGGCCTAATATTACCACCCAAGCAAACAAAAATATTTCTTAATCAGTGGAAACTGTTAAAGTGTTTTCTATCGCAATAAACGCTTGCGTTCAGTCAATAAAAATCGAATGTAGTTCTTAATTTGTTTGAGAACTGAGAAAGAATTAATAGGCGCAGCAATGTGGCGACATAACCAAGTGCAGTATTTCTCTAATGATTTTAACGGCCTGGAGTCACAATCACACATCAATTGTTCAGATGATTTGTTTCAAGACATTTGACATGTTTCTGTCCTGAAATCTCGTGTGTGTTGAAATAGCTAATTTTTTACGCACCTCATCCTTCCGTTGCAAATTCCAAAACGTAATTTTAGAGCTAATAACAGAGGCTTGAGCCATTGATATGCAGGCTAACGCAGTTATTAATGCAGTCTAATGCAGTTATTAGAGGGAGAGCGAGAGATTAAGTGCGTGTGAATACTTGCGTCTCTCAGCAGCGTTCAGCAGCAGCCTCTACTAATAGCGAATCTTTAAGTTGAACTGCTTCAAGAACCTCGCTACTGAGAGAAATATCATGTAGCTTTTGAGCTGCAAAACTTTTTTTACTGATAAATTTGCGGGGCAACGCTGATGACAAGTTTCTGTTCGCGTCTCTGCGTGTGTGCGCGAGTGCGTGTCTGTACTGTGTGTGCGTCTATGAGAGAGAACGGGATAAAGAAAGTGTGATTTCCGTACATAAAAAAGGTGGAAAACATGGAAATAGTTTGTCATTTTTACCCTATTGTTCGTTATATTTATTTGCTCAATGTCTTCTGGGGTTTTGGTTCTTTTACTGTTGTAGATATCCCATAGTA
>NW_015546018.1:90960-113694 GCF_001515605.1 Sinocyclocheilus anshuiensis | reverse complement strand
TTGTGTTTGGGCCCCCCCTGGACGAGCAAGCATAGGCACGTGCCTAGAATGCCTATGCATAAATCCGGCCCTGCCTTTAACTATAGCTTTTATAGTTATACGTTAACAATAGTTTTACATATTCATACTTCTTAATGATGCGGCCATGTTTGTCATACACAAATAAAGCTAATATAGAAATAAAGAGTAAAATATAGATGTAAGAGTATAAGAAAAATTACAAATACATTAGCACATGCACTCAAACAAAGCATTATATTTAATAAATAGGAATAAATATCTAAGAAGCAGTTTTGTTTTTGTTTTGTTTTGTTTTTTTATAGCTTTTGTTCATTATTTGATGCAGTGTTTTGTCTTTATATACCAAACCAAAAAACTACATACTTCAACAACACAGGTAAAAGACAGGTAAAACAAGATGGATCAGATGCTGGAAGAGAACCTTAGAAATATCGGTCATTGTGATTCTAAACTAAACAGAACAATCTTCAATGAAACAGCATATGCAGTCAATTTTACTTCTCTAATGAGACATTTTTCCTATACTAAAAACTGCATATTCCGGGGAAAAGGTGGGGGCTTGATTTTATCCATTGGGAATTAATTAGAACGTAAACAGAGCGCAAGCAGTCCTAAATTGTGAGCATACAGCTGATCCTCATATTTATTGGAGCCTCTATTTGCTGGGAAGCGAGACTGAAAGCCAAGTTAAACTATCTTGGCATATATAGTTAATGCTTCTTTTTTAAAGCTCTTTTTTTCTTAATAAACATCAACCAGCATTAAATTGCTGCATTAACTATTAGTAAGATTTTATACTATTTTATATACAGTAGCCTAAAACAATGCCTAAATAGCTATTTGGTTATTATTAGCCTTAGCATTATTAGCAAGTGATGCCAGCTGACAGTTGTTTTAGAGGTGGAGCAAGTTACATTTTGGTGAAAGATTACAATGACTAATTAATTAATGTTCCATAACTCAAACATTAAAAATTAAAGTATTAATGCTTTTTAAATTACGTCAAATTTAATAGCAGGTGGAAAGTTACAGCTTCACAAAATCTCAACTTAAAATCCCACTTTTTGCCATTTAATTAAAAATAAACACATTATGATTTTTCCTCACTATTTTCTTCCAATTTTTTCATGCACCAGTGATAAAATGTAAGTTGCCGAAGTGGCTAACCTGTACTTCACCACTAATATTTTCTACATAAGTACTATAATTATCAATATATAGTAAACATTCCTAATTCTAAAATGTCCCTTTAATCACAAGTGTGTACTCTCCCCACTAAAGTGATTGAGCAGTTTTTGAGCAGACTCCAGACCAACCATCCCATTTCTATCCTCTCCAGCACCATGGCTGTTCACTTCTCTCCAATTACATACCATCTCATCTGCGTACAACACTTATCTGATGCCGGCTTGTGACTGGTAGAGGTCCATCATGGATTTATCACTCCTCAGATGGCCGTGATGATCCTGCTGCTGCTCTTGCTGCTTCAGAAGCCCAATGGAATGGATCTCTTCCAGGCTAGCAGAGAGCACGCGAATGGGAGAGCCCAGGTTACGTACCTCTATGATCTGATAGCTATCGAATACTGGACCATCAGGACTCTGCTTGAAGCGAGCCAGGCTGGTATCCTCGATAGGTAGGGTTTCAGGGTGAACGGTGAATTTGAGATGTGGTATCTGTAGGCCATGATGAGCTTGATAACATTTGCTTTCCTCGCCCCCAGATTCGCTCTCTGTATCTATGATTCCCTTCGAATACTGGTTCACCCCCTCCCAACTGCCTTGGCTCTGTTGCCATTGGAAATACGACGCATTTCCATTACTTCCCTGTGAACCTCTCGGGATGCAGTTTTGTGCCTCCTCTCCCATTTCTGACCAATCAGATTCCTCCTCCTCTGGGAGGGTTCCCAGCGATTGGACATCGGCATGCATGGAGATTTTGTCATAATGATTACTGTCCATGAACTGAGCTGGAGGTGGTGCAACTGGAAGTGGAGTGATGGGATCATCAGACTTCAGATGTTTCACCAGGGCATCCTGTAGCATTGATGTCACCTAAAGGTACAGGAATGTCTTAAATTAAGCCAACTAATTCTCGTTAGAGACATATTTGAAATAAGCACGAATGAACTAAATATTGTATGTAAGAGTTTATGTAATACAAAAGATTTGAATAATAAGACCAAATGTTGTGAGGAACATTTCCAAAAGCAAAATATACAAATGTCAATATGCTTTTTATTTCTAAAATACATTTGCTATTAAAGGGAATGAAATCACAAAATTCCTCACTGTGAGTTTTTCTCACAAGCTTTATTTATTTTTGTAAAATAGCCCCTTATATTCATCATATTCAGTATCTTGACTGAGCTATGATATTTTTGAATGGAAATATTTAAAGTAACTATGTACTATGAAGGGCGTCAAATATGAATATTACTAATTATAATGAAATCAAACTCTCACATTAATGGTCTCTAGACTTTGGATGGTTGTCTTTGCTGCAGACAGTTGTTCTGTGAGCTCTGAGATCCGCTCGTTCAGTCGCTCTCGCTCTCCATCCATATTTTGAGCCTAAATTGAAGTAGCAAAAAAGACAGGAAAGTGAATACAGTCAATAATAATTTGTTGGAATTTTAAAGTTTTTATGTAAATCAATGGCCTACTGATATAATGTAATTATGAAACCATTTAAATAAATGGGCTTAATTAGGCTGGAACAATTAAATAAGTCTGAAGGGTTAAATTGGGCTTTACCACACAATGCAGTTTTTTCTCCAGAAGGTGATTGGTTTGTTTTGTGCAGGAGTAGTTGTCCTGAAGTCTGATGAAATAGAAAGACATAGAAATCTATATAATATATTCACATGAATGCTTTGAAAAAACTACAAATTTCATGTTCTAAACACAGACTGGGTAGCACTAAATTAAGCATAGTTTAGAGCAGGGGTGTCAAACTCAGCTCCTGGAGGGCTGCAGCCCTGCAGCGTTTAGTTCCAACCCTGCTCAAACACACATACCATGTAGTTTTCAAATAACGGTGCATTCCAAACGTGATATATCGCCCTCCGAAGAGCACTTCGGAGTGTATACAATCATAGCCGCCATATTGAAGGGTCGTTCCAAACCGAAGTGCTCAAAACTGGTCACTTCAAAGGGCCCTTCGGAATGAAGGATTTCGAAGGCTACAACTGATGGACACTTTATTCTTTGCATGATGACGGTGCCTCCGTGTGGGCACGTGATGATGATGCAGAAGGGCACTTCAAGAAACAGTTGTTTGGTCCCCTACACCCTTCAACCCTTTGAAGCTCTCACTCCGGAGGGAAAACTGTTCCTGTAGCTCAGTGGTAGAGCATTGTGTTAGCAGTGTAAAAGGTTGTGGGTTTGGATTCCCAGGGAACACACATACTGGTAAAAAATATATAGCCTGAATGCACTGTAAGTTGCTTTGGATAAAAGCGTCTGCTAAATGCATAAATTATTAAACACTTTGAAGGGATTAGGGCATAGGGATGAGCCTTTCCGAATGGAACGCAGGGTTCGTCTGAAGGACCTGATCAGGTGTGTTTAATTAGGGTTGGAGCTAAACTCTGCAGGGCTGCGGCCCTCTAGGAATTTAGTTTGAGTTTGACACCCCTGGTTTAGAGCAAATCATTGATTGGTTGGTCCAGGTTTTATTTTAAATAATGACAAATATACAATTTGTCTTTGACTAAAAACAGAAATAATATTACAATCACCCTTTTGAAAAGTGCAAGCTTACCTCATGGTTAAACAGAGATCCAAAGCATAAATAGCTCACTCACCCTTGTAAAAAAATAAGTACACTTCAGCCAAATTTTGAAAAGATTATTTATTATGAAAATAATATACTTTAAAAGAATAGACTTAAGTGCAAACTGGATATGGTGTTTTAACTGACTCAATTAATTGGAATTATATGAAAATATATTAACGTTTACATTTTTATTAAATGCAATTAGCTGAACTTTAGAGTGTTTTCTGAACCACTTAAGTACATCTTTATATGTGATTTAATAATTAATAGCTCATCATGTATAAATTATCATACCAAATAACACTACAGTTAAAATTATAATCAAGTTCTTTACATGATGTTACATGTCTAGTATGTTCTGTTTTTATTGGTTTTAGTTCTGCTCCCTGTGACCTAGTTTTCCTGAGTTGTCTTTATTCATCATTATATCCACCTGTGTCTTGTTAATTAACTCATCAGTTCCTTTGTTTGCTTTGTGTACTTAAACCCTTAGTTCTGCCTTTGTCTCTGTCTGTTCTTGTTGATTATTTGGTATGTACAGTATCTACTGGTTTATTATTATAGACTATTTCTTCTTCTTATAGTCTATTTCTTCGTATTATAGTCTTATTCATATCGTGTGAGTGTTTTATACTATCAAATGTTACAGAAGAACGGACCCTTTACTGATCAGCATGGACTCACCTGCTGTACTACTGCTATGCTTGGAACAGGACAGAAAAGCCTTGAGGCCCACACCTGTGGATTCCTCTATCTGGCGAGCCTAACAAACTTTCCCAATTGCTCTTTGTGCTCATTCTACCTGGCCAGTATGAACAAGCACACAAAGGCTCAACTACCTGGTGTGGGTCCTTGGGAATCTTTCACCAAATTTGTTGAGTGGGTGCTGGTGTGCAACGGATCCCCGTACAATGTCTGCCCCTCTGAAGAAGAACTCACCAGCACCGCTCCGACTCCAGCACCACCAGAGACCAGCTATCAACCAGCGAGCGAACCGACAGGGATTCTTTTAGAACCTATCACTGTGATGGACGAGCCTGAACCAAGGAAGAGGTATGAGGGAGCCATCGCCCCGGAGCCCGTTCCACAACATGAGTCTGACCAGGTGCGTGACTCCAGCACCACCAGAGACCAGCTATCAACCAGCGAGCGAACCGACAGGGATTCTTTTAGAACCTATCACTGTGATGGACGAGCCTGAACCAAGGAAGAGGTATGAGGGAGCCATCGCCCCGGAGCCCGTTCCACAACATGAGTCTGACCAGGTGCGTGACTCCAGCACCACCAGAGACCAGCTATCAACCAGCGAGCGAACCGACAGGGATTCTTTTAGAACCTATCACTGTGATGGACGAGCCTGAACCAAGGAAGAGGTATGAGGGAGCCATCGCCCCGGAGCCCGTTCCACAACATGAGTCTGACCAGGTGCGTGAGCCGGCAACTCCGTGGACCGCCGAGGGAGTGTTTGTGGAGCTCGAGGACTGGGAGGAAAGCCCTGCCCACTTGCTGTGTGTAAATCTGATATGGCTTCTGGTGGATATTTTGAGGAACTTAAGGACACATTTTTAGGAGGATGTTATTGACCGGTTTGAGGAGGTAAAACGCAATTCTCTTGAGTTTCCGCTGGTTCCGTCCAGCTCTCCTGAGCTTCCTGTGTCTCCCAAGTTCCCACCGAGCCTCCCTCTCCCACCTCCTCAATCCGCCAGTTCCTCAGCTCCACTTCCGCTCCTGTCCTTCAGCCCCACTGCAGCTCCCAATGACATGGAGGACCTGCCCAGTGTCTTCAGGCCATCAACTCCACCCAGTACAGAGGATCCCCTGGTTCCAACTCTAGCCTCCATGCCCATTGCTCCACCTCTGCCTGTCGACACTTCGGCTCCACCTTAGCCCTTCCCTTGGCTCAACCGAAAACCATCGGCCATATGGCTTCTCTGGGCTCCCTCGTCCCTCCGGCTCCACCTTGGTCAGCCATCGACCTGCCTGCACCTTCGGCTCCGTCTGCCTCTACCTTCACCCTCGGTTCCACCGGTTCAGCCACTGTCCTCTGGTTCCCTGGTTCTACCTCGGTCTCCAGGACCATCAGTGTCACGTGGGCTTTTCAGCTCATCAGCTCCACCTGGGTCTCCATAATTCATGGCTGCATCTCCATCGGTAGTCCACAGGGTGTCATCTCCTATCACCTTCTACTTCACCCTGGGGCCTCGTCCTGGTTGGCCTCTGGATTACCATCCTGTTCTTGGCTCCTCACTGGCTCCTACCACCATCCATTCCCCCATGGACTGTATCTTCTGTCCTGGACTCTTTGGCTGCATTCCAGTCCATTTTTTTTAAATGCCCTTCACTCACAAACTTCCCTCCATCTCATTTACTCGGATGTACTTCATTGATTATGTTGCATGAGTGCCCACTTCTGGCGGAACCTTTGGAATGGGCTGAATTGGAACGTCCTAATCCCTTGATCACTTAGCATCCACTATGGAGTTGGATTATTGTCTACATTTTTCCCCTTATGAATTTGTTTGATGCAGCATTCTATGTTATATTCTATAGCTACATCAAAATTCTTCTTTAAAGAACAACAAAAGATTATTCAAACATAATGATTTGAATGTACTTTAAAGTAAAACTTTTAAATTGACATTACAAAGTGCACCTTTTAAAAGTGTACGTAAGTTTATGACACATGAAATTGTCCGTCTTTAAGTATACTACAAATGCACATTAGGCTCACTACTTTTTTTTTGAGTGAAGTATGGATTAGCTCAGATGAAATAGTGAAATCTTCAGTGCTGTTTCTCTTGTTAGAGCAAATCTTATATAAAACCATCAAAAGCTAAAGCAACAGATTTGTTGTTAAATGTCTTAAATTATTCTTTGTTATAAAATTCAGCATGGTCGAGACTGCTCTCATATATCCTCTTTATATATCTATTCAACATTAAAATATATGGTCTACTAAATGAGTTAATGTAGTGTATGTATATAGTGCATGCTGAAGCACGTGCATTGCCCACAGAACCAAAAACCCTGACTGTTTTTAAACAAGGCTGAAGTTTTAGCTCAAATTATGCTAAAACAGTATTTTTGAGCAGGTCTAATAGAATATAATAGAATAGAATGTGATAGCACAGTACAGTTTAGTCTTGTGTCTCACCTTGTGAACCACTCCATTAAGCTGCTAAGCTCTACGCGAGTTCTTTGTAACTCAGATTCAAGGAGCTGGTGTCCGGTTTTGAACTCAGCTCCCATACATTCCATTCGCATAGTGGTCTGCAGCAAGCTGTGTTGGAGAGCCTCATTCTGCTCCTGTAACATCCTGGATGGAATAAACATACAGACAGTCCATCAAGCATGCCTCCAAGAAAACACAAACTGCAAGATACAGAACGGTTTTATTAGCTATGACATGCCAGGAAGGGATCATTTGTATCTAAGTGCGTCTTAAATCAAATTGTTTCTCTACCACCCAGACTAAGCTGAAAAGCCATGTCCAGAACCAAAGGTAAGGCAATTAGTACTTTAGCAGGCAGAATGCAAAAAAAAATGCAAAGAAACAAAAACTCACATTAACCTCTCCAATTCTGAATCCTTTTCCTGTGTAAACATGAAAGCAGAGTCAAACGTGGAAAACCACAACAGCAAATAATCATCAGTATATATAAATATATACCAAAGCAATAAGCCCCAAGAAGCCGTGGTTTACAGTGAATTTATAACAGCTAAGGGGCATTGTTCCCTAAAACCCCCTTAGCTGTTATAAAAATGTTATTCCATATATGTAGCAAGGTTGTACAAAATAACACAAAGTAAATCAAATGTAATGATTTTAATAAAAACATTCCTCCGCTAAACAATGGTTTTCAGAAATGGTTGTGGTTGCAACAATGTAGTTGCAAAGTAACACACAGAAACAAAGAGGTGTATGTTTGTAGAGTAATTTACAACAGCTTTGAACACAGCTCAACCAATCAGAATCAAGGACTGGAACTATCCATTTTATACATTTTCATTCTACTTCAACACTATGGAAAAAATTCTCACCTTTGGGAATGAGGATGACTCTTGGTAGCTCACTGTGGATTGATCGTCCTGGATAGTGGAGCTAGCAGTTGAATCTGACTTGTTAGAATGTGGAGAAGTAGACCGTTGGCCAATTGGTGAGTGGCGAAGATGGCTTGGGTGATCATCCTCTTTGAAGTGGGAATGATAATGGTTTGATTCAGAATGAAATTGGTGATGTCCCATATGGGAATGTTGATTCTGCGATTCTGGATGGTCATAGTGATGATAGTGATCTTGGGAATGATGATGGTGGGATTCTGGTTGGGAATGATGATGAGATTCTGAATGCTCATGTTGTTGAGGATGATTAGTCTCTGGATTGGAATGGTGATGGGCATTTGAATGGGAATAATTGTGGGATTCTTGAGACTTGTGGTGACGGTAATGATCTGATTCAACAGGGGGGTTATCATGACTTCCTGAGTGGAAATGGTTAGTATGAGGTTCTGGAGAATTGTGATCACTTTGGTGGTGGAATTCCAAATTGGAAAGGTGTCCTTTAGAATGTGATGTGCTGTGATTTTGGGACTCTGAACATGAATTGGGATTATTTTCATAATGATGGGGTGAATTAGATTGTACAGGACTTTTTGGATGACTGTCAGACAAGTGATGTTGATGAGGATTATGGTGAGTGTCACTGTGAGAAGAATGATAATGGTGTTCAGGTGTAGAGGATGCATCATGTGAATGAGAATATTGGTGAGTTTCAGTGTGTGAATCATCATGGAAATTATGGTGCTCTGGTTCTGAATCTGAAGTGTGATGGTGATGATCAGGGTTTGATGAGTGATTAGGATGGGAATGATGATGGTGATGATGCTGGTGAGACTTGGGATGAGAGGACTCATAGTCAGAATGACAGTGTTGAGATTTCACACAAAACTGATGGTGTGTTTCTGAGTCAGTAGAAAGATGAGACATACTACTATGCTGTTCTCCATGGTGGTGGAGAGAAGGAGGTGAATAGTGATGAGATTTTGGATGGGAATGGTGGTGGGAAGTTTCTGAATGGGTGGAATGATGATGTGATGTGTGGTGACTTTCATGGTGGGGATGTGGTGGCGAAGGTGAATGATGATGGTGGTGTGATTCTGCATGAGAAGGATAGCTGTGAGCTTCTGGATGATGGTGAGTTTCTGATTTAGAAGAATGTATTGGACTGTGGTAAGATTCATGACGGTAATGTGATGGAGAAGGGGAATGATGGTGGGAATCTGAATGAAGAGAGTTATGGTGTGGTGATGGGCTACGATTAGTTTCATGATGGTGATGTGATGGTGAATGATGGTGATGAGATTCTGAATGGACATGATGGTGTTGATATTCTAGTTGGGCATGATGGTTATGGGATTCTGAATGGACATGATGGTGAAGGGATTCTGGTTGGGCATGATGGTGATGAGATTCTGGATGAGCATGATGGTGATGAGATTCTGGATGGGCATGATGGTGATGAGATTCTGAATGGGAATGATGGTGATGAGATTCTGGATGGGCGTGATGGTGATGTGATTCTGGATGGGCGTGATGGTGATGAGATTCTGGATGGGAATAATGGTGATGAGATTCTGGATGGGCATGGTGGTGTTGGGGATCTGGATGGGCATGATGGTGATGTGATTCTGGATGGGTATGATGGTGATGAGATTCTGAATGGGCATGATGGTGATGAGATTCTGGATGGACATGATGATGGCGGTTTTCTGTTTCTGGAGAACAAGGACATGAAGGTGAGCTATGATTATCTTCGTTGTAATGGTGGTGTGATGGAGACGGTTTGTGGTGTGAAGTTCGATGATTCAGTGAATTGAAATGTTCTTTGGGGGCAGTTTGGTGCTTTTTCTGACTTTTGTGGCCATGTTCAGTCCCAGATGAAAGACCTTTTGAAGAAGAACTAGTATAGCTTATATCACTTTTTGCACTGTCACGTCGATGCCTGGGAACAGCCTGGTGCTGTTGTTGATAGATGAGGTCCCTTTCAGGATAAGAATGTTTGTTCGAGCAGGAGGTCTTGCTTGAATGTGAGTGCCGATTGGAATGGGAGCGCTTACTTGAGTGAGAATGCTTACTGGAGTGCGAGTATTTGCTGACATGGGAGTGAGCAGTTGATGTTATGGAACTAGCACTACTTCCAGGCCAGCTTCTGGTCATTTTTGACTTCTTTTCTTTTTTATGTTCTGGCTTCGGAGACAATGCCTTTGGAGACGTTGAAGTTTGACCAGGGCTCAAGGGCCTGTTAACATCTGTTACCCCAAGTGATGTAAGTCTTGATGGGCTAAGTACCTGCCTTGTGATTTCATTCAGAAAGGCAGAAAACTTCATCTTCTCCTTCACAAAGTTCTTATGAGCCTCTTGTTTCCTTTTCTCCAGCCCTTTCTCATCCAAGTCTCCAACACCAGCATGATCTGTTTGCCTTGACAAAACCTCCATAGACTTGGTCTTTCTTATGTTTGCAGCCCCTTTAGCACGATTATGTTGTTGCCCCTTATTGCCCTTTTCATCCTTTTCTTGAGAATTTGTTGCAGTCTTCTTGGCAGTCCCTGCACTTTTTTCTTTGACAGTCAGGTTCTTTTCCATGCTTGTGGACTTCTTCAGTTGGCCAGCAGCATCCAATAAAGGCATTGTATCTACATCATCCTCATCATCCTCAAAGGCTCTCCGTCCTCTGCTGATATCCATACATGATTGTGAGTACTTTGGACGTTGAATAGCTCGCTTGGACTCAGTAGGCAAAGGGGCATTTTCCAGACTGGATTCGGAAGACCACGAAGAACATGAACCAGAGGAAGAGGAAGAAGAAAAGCTAGAATTGGAGAAATATGATTTGGAGGAAGAAGATGAAGAGGAATTGGAGGAGGAAGAGGAATCAGAAGAAGAGGAATCAGAACTGGATGAGCTTGATGAAGACTTTGACAAAGAACTAGAGGAAGACCCAGAAGAGTTTGAGGAAGTGACTGAAGCTTTAGAGTGAGTTTTCTTTTTCGGTGTGTGATGTTTATCCTGATGTTGTGGATAATGATGATGATGGCTATCAGTTTGGGGGTGATGATGGTTATAATGCTCATGACTGTGATGACGACCACTGCTGGCATCTGAAGCACTATAGATAAAAGAAAAAAATAATTAGTGGATCTTACTAAGGTACTAATTATTAGTTACTACTACTATTATTACTTATTAAAACCCCATTACTTATTTATGTATAAATTCATCCCACACTCATTTGTGCTGTAGATGTAATGGAGGCCAGCTAGTAAGAGCTGTGCAGGTAAACCTCACTCCTCTGATTTCAAAAGGGGCACTAGTAACTGACACTAGAGGCTGCAGTCTTTTGCGTCTTTGTTGGCATGCCCACCTCCCATGCCGGAAACTCCAGTTGGAATCCCATGGTCAAATAGAACCGGAGGGGTTGCGTTGGTGGCGTGACCTGGATGGAGGTGAGGTTTAAGGGGGTGAGTGTAAAAGAGGCCAGCTAGTAAGAGCTGTGCAGGTAAACTTCACTTCCCTGATCTCAAGAGGCACAGTAACGACTAACGCTAGAGCTTGTGGTCTTTACCAACCTTGTTAGTGTGCCCACCTCCCATGCTGGATACACCAGCTTAAATGCTGTTTGGTGTGTGGCGAGTAGAACCAGAGGGGTTACATAGACATGAATGATACCTAAAACCATGTGCTTTCTTTTGATTTGGGCTAGTCAACAACCACTCAGGAGACCCTAGCAACAACCTAGCAAAGCCCTAGAAACCACCCATAACACCATAGCAACCACCCTGAATACCCTAGCAACTGTTTAGCAACAGCACACATTTTCTTAAAGCTGCAGTCTGTAAGTTTTGCCTCTTTGTCACCATGATCGAAACCTGCAGTTGTAGTTATTTGTGGAATTATCATCTTTTTGTGGGTTGTGCATCAGTACGGCTCCTCAGCGCAGATGTATCTGATGTTTTGAGGTGTATGTGAGGGCTGTCAGTCAACTCATCAGTGTGGACATTCACTGTACTTCGGAATTACAGATACTATGTCTTGGAAGTATGTCCAAATAAGAAGTTTCGCTGGAAAATGTCATCTGAAAAGTAAGTAACATGTCTGCCAGTTTTGTTCTGACCAACTGAAAAAAAAAAAAAGTTTTACAATAAATTGTGCTACCAATGGTGTTTAAATCTAACAATCGCAAATTTAGCTCAGATCACGTCAAACAGTGCAAATTATTATTATTGTTATACTTTGTTCTCAAATTGTTAATGGTAACAACATCAGCATTGTGTGACTACATATTTAGTGTGTTTTAGTGTTATCTGTAGATTTCAGTTTCTGTATAATCTAATACCTAATTGTCATCAAATGTCATTGAAAGAAATTGTTCTTTTAACCTCAAAAAGCAATTTAATCAATTTCCTTAAAACTCATTCTAAAATGACAAGTTTAATTATTCCAGCTGCTGTAAGAAGAGGCTACAAATGATCTGCCGCCTGCAGCATTCACACATCCAATATAGCCTACTAGCCGGGACTCCTTTACAGGGACGTGCACAGGGGGGTGGCCCGGTGGCTAGAGCCACTGACCCTTTGCCCTCATCGGCTGAGTTGCCCCTCTCACCAATCCCCCTATCACCCCAGCTCAAAGCGGTCTGTTCCTGCTCCGCTAAAGATCCGCTGATTCCGCTAATCCGCTCCGTGTTTTCCCGCCTGCTCCGCAGCATCACTCACGATCTGTGTGCCGCTCTCTGGAGTGGAGACAACAGTTCCCAATGTTGTTGCATTAACAGGTATATGCATTACAATCCACATTACAGTCAGTGGATGATTCGCTGAATTAGTAATTTGGTAGTTTGTTTCAGTATTTCTGTCAGTAATGATTTGCTCTCAGTCTTTTAAAAGTGATAACAACAAAATATCCACGTTCTTAGAATTAGAATGTCTAATCAAATTATTTAACCCAATATAAATATCTAATATAAATAACCCCAAATTTGCTGTTGTTGGCACACTTTGTAGACAAAAAAATGCCTTCACAAAAAAAGAAGACAGAGACAGAGAGAAAGAGCGAAGGGAGGCTGCTAAAGGCAGTTCAACATTGCAAACACGAATTCAAAGCTCCAGCAAGCCAGCAGGTAAATCATCATATAGAATATTTAGCAGTATGTCACACTTTAATTCTTTTAATTAAGTATATTTCCCATTATAATTACTTGTCTTGATACTAGTAATCTATAACTGTCAGACGCTGGTTTATGTTTTGTGTGCTCCCCACGTGACTCCAATGCCCGTATATGGTCCTTCCTGTTCCTGTCCTCGTTTGTGTGTATTCGTCTCTAGCTGTGTTTATTAATATGTTCCCAGGTGTTCTCCATTGGTCCTGTGTATTTAAAGTGTGTTCCAGGTCTTGTTCTTTGTCAGTCGTTGAACGTTATCCTGTCGTCCTGATGTGTTGAGTCCTGTGATCCCCAGCCTTTGTTAATAAAACCCTTTTGATTTATTCTACTCCGTGTCTCCTCGCTCCTTCGTTCCTCGTTTGTAACGTGACAAACACATCATATTTTATTAAATCCATAATAGTAGGCCTATAAATGGTTAAATTATATAAATGTTCTAAATGAGTTGTTTATTAGTATATAATGTAGATTTATGCTGTAAAATATTAAATGTTTAATGCCATTTTTTACTTATGTGGTGCTCAAGATAAGTTAAAATGATGCAGAAGTACAATGAAAGTATCTGTCCTATCCTAATGAAAGTATTCCTATCATTTTAAATGATCAGAATGTATCTATGACAAAGGGTTCTAAAAATATGGCTTCTTATAAAAAAGGGTTCTCATGGCTCAGTTTGACCTGGGTTAGGGGTAAGTTGACCCGAGTCAAGTCAGTGGGTAAGATGCACCATCAGGGTGTAAAATGACCATCTGACCAAATCTGATTCAAACCCATGTAAAATAAATAATAATTTAAAAAAACTTATTTAATTTCCTTTTACAAACAGAATATTTATTTTCATAAAGTTAACTTTAACAACATAAAACCAACCAAATGAAGATTAGATTTCAATATTTAATTGTTTGCATTTCTGAAACAATATGTTGAACACTAAAGTTGTAACCTTCCTAAAATAAATGGTTAAAAATAATATAAATGTTCTAAATGAGTTGTTTATTAGTATATAATGTAGATTTATGCTGTAAAATATTAAATGTTTAATGCCATTTTTTACTTATGTGGTGCTCAAGATAAGTTAAAATGATGCAGAAGTACAATGAAAGTATCTGTCCTATCCTAATGAAAGTATTCCTATCATTTTAAATGATCAGAATGTATCTATGACAAAGGGTTCTAAAAATATGGCTTCTTATAAAAAAGGGTTCTCATGGCTCAGTTTGACCTGGGTTAGGGGTAAGTTGACCCGAGTCAAGTCAGTGGGTAAGATGCACCATCAGGGTGTAAAATGACCATCTGACCAAATCTGATTCAAACCCATGTAAAATAAATAATAATTTAAAAAAACTTATTTAATTTCCTTTTACAAACAGAATATTTATTTTCATAAAGTTAACTTTAACAACATAAAACCAACCAAATGAAGATTAGATTTCAATATTTAATTGTTTGCATTTCTGAAACAATATGTTGACCACTAAAGTTGTAACCTTCCTAAAAACACACTAAACAGAGGGTTTGTTGGCCATTGGGGACTACAGAAAGTTATATCTGATTATAATGCGATGAAAAGCATTTTCTGGTTCTTATCAGAGAAGGATTTGGTGCACTTGTACACTGTTCCTATCAAATAAACTACAAATAATATGATAAACTAAACCAGAAATATCACATTAAAATACCAGTTTATAATTCAGAGATTTAGCTTAACTACAGTGCCTTATGGTGGGGTAAGTTAAAATGTTGACTCAATTTACCCCACAGCATTTGGCTCACTTTGCCCCATAGCTGCCATTTTGGAAAAAATAGCTACTGTTTCTTACCAGTTCAGGCTAATATTTAGCTAAATTATTTGCATGGTTTTATATGTTGCTAAATCACCTATGTATCATAAATATTGTTAGACCTGGATAAATTTGCTTTGATGTAACAACCATTACATCTGTTATGCTCAAATTTTACTTTGACAAGCAAAAAACAGTTTTTAAAGTAAAGGGGTGCCTTCCATTCCCCCCATGTGATTCTCCTTTTCACAGTCTGGCAGAAATGATGGGTGGTTCCAAAAAACATGGTCACATGACAGTAAAAGTGTACAGTTGCCAAGAAACGGGGGGTGGCTCCACTTACCCACTGGCTCAACTTACCCCACTCTCCCCTACTTCCATTGAAGATGAGGCAGAAGCAGGCTCAGAGTGAGGAAGAGCCCATTCTTATCAAAACATCTACAGTAAAGTCTGAAATTATTACAGAGTGTGCTGTCTTCTCTTTTAATTGCATATTTGTAACAACTGGATAATTTGTATTAACAAGCACCCACCCCCCTAGTGCCCCTTTTTTGGTTTGGGCCACTGCCCCTCAAAATGTCTGTGCACGGCCCTGCTCTTTTATATATACAGACGTGACGAATAATGACGAATAGCGGCAAACTTGGAAAACATTTTTACAAGCTTACCATTATGAATTGTTGAAGGTAGGAGATCGTTTTGAACACTGATTGATCATGTACTTGCTCAATAATTGATCTTGGATCATTTTTAACCAAAGAAGGAACGGAATGCAGCTTTAAGAAAGTACTGTTGTTTCTAATATTGCTAAGTTTTTGTGCGTCAAGATAACAACCATCTGTATATACATTGTGAATGTTTATATTTATATATAAATTTTAAAAATGCTTCTCTAATGTTTCTTTTCTTACAAATATATATATTTTTATTACCTTTTATCCTCATTTTCCTCTGGAAGGTGTGCACCACGATGGTGATGTTGGTGACGATGAGACGAGTGTCGATGCTGATGATGATGATGGAGTTGACTATGGTGATGTATCTGATGATGAGCCATTGTCTATATTCTTGCTTCTCGTCAGAAAGAGAATTAAATTGAATTAAATTGTTCTTGCTTTGTACAACTGCTTGTTTCCTGAGCAACAAATAATCCAAAAGTGTAATGGAAAGTACTGTGGGAATACATAATAGTAAAGTTTGGTAGTGGTAATTTAAAATGTAAAAATATGTATTGCCAGTTACAAAGCAACAAACAAATTGTTTGGTAAAGCATGGAATATCTGACTGAATTACTGACATTTTATAAACTGACATTTAGATTTTAGATCTAAACAAATGGGTTTATATAATATACAATATACTTGATCTAAGAAATATAAACAGGAATTAAAAGAAAATACTTAATGAATACTTACAGGTGTCAGATAAAATTTTAAAACATACCTCATATTTTTTTAATTAACATAAAATAGAAACTGTTACAAGTTAGCTATGTGATATTGCAATATCTTACCGCAAAATGTTCAAAAGAGAGAAAAGAATCCAGACCTCCTCAAAGGATTAAAAAAAAATAAATATTTTGTAATATCAATTTAAAAGCACAATTTCAATTCTTAATTTCAAACAAATGCAACTTTGAGCAAACAAATGTTACTTTCTTGAAGGGTTCAAGAGAGATGATGAGAGCTCTGGCATTTTCACAACTTTTCTATCCATGTCTGTTCGTCCCTTTTATCTGACATGGCTGATTTTCCAACAGTCATCAGCACAGTGTGAGCACCAGATGTCAATAATTCCTATCTCATTGTCTGAAGTGCCCATGGCAAATTTGCGCAGCAATGACAATAACATCAATTCACAGCTAAAATAACGTTTGAAGGGGAGATTATTTTCCATGGTAGGCACTAGTGGCTGCCTCTTTTAATTTTGGGGGCCATCAGATAAAATAAGCTGCATGCATGTTTTTCAATTATGCTTTTAGGTCTTTAGAAATCATTTATAAGTATAAATAAATACATTTTTGGAGTTTTCACCAAGTGACAGTCTCATCTTTTAATTTGACCTTGTACATATTTTTGCCGTTTTAATAAAACACTGGTAAATTAGTAACTTGACATATACATATTGCACTATGGTTCACAGTTTCCTTTGCTTCAGGCCTGGGCTTGTATCTGTCATCACTATTGATGCATATGTTAATGCAACAGGGCTGATGATTCAGTCTGAGAATGGAATCATTGAGAATCAATTTGAATTTACAACATTAATCATAATACACGTTCACAGGCACATGTTTGCCCTCACCGTCCATGCCACCATTTAACTATGTGAGCCATCCTAATTACAGCACTGATGCCATAGATGAAAAAAATAAAAACTATGAAACTGTAGGGGCATCTCCAGGGTCTGTGGGTAGGTATGTATTTGTTCATTCCATTCCATGCTAGAAACCATCAATGATCAATTATGTAACACTGGTCAGGCACCCAACCATAATCAATGTCAAACTGGAATGAAATTTAACCTTCAGAAAAAGAACAAATAGACACAGACCAAATCACAGCTGAGTCCTAAATGAAAAGCCATACAAGGATGATAATTTCCTATCAACTTCCTCATATTATATAATACCAGAATTCACACAAGGACATTACAGTATGTGAATTCATTGCCAACGTGTCTTCAGGAACTATTCACCCCTCATTGATTATTTTTGTACTGCTGTGCTGTAGTGCCATATTGGATTTTTCTGTCCCAGTGTAATTCTCTGTCATTTTAAAATGAAATATACAAATATAAAGAAACTGATAAGTATTCACCCCATCATTGTTTAACAACCTAGGCTAGGTGAAGTTTGCAGGCAAGATAACTGACACAAATGCCTACCTAAACAAGATACATGTGTGCAAGTGAATCACGTTTAGTTGCTTGATTACAAGAAATCTTTGGTCTCACAATTATAAAATCAGACCAGTCAGAGCAGGTGAAGATATGACTGATATGGTGAAGATATGACTCCTAACTTAATCTGATTGAGCTACAGGCATCACAAAAGAGAGACATGACTAACCAACTAGACAAGAAGAGGAGGAAGTCCTCATTTGACCTTTTATATGCAGATTTATGTTTATGGTAGCCTCATCAACTTGCACCTATTATAAAATTAAGACTATCAAATGATAATTTTCAAAGTTATTTTGAAGATCTTTCAGAGTTGCAGAACACAGGATTTGTAACAAATTTAATGTCCATCGCAATGGACATCAGGTCTTGAAAGATATCAGCAGCACCTCATGAATTAGTTATGTATAACAGGTTGAGAAATTTGTGGAAGCATTTCAAAGCTAAATACAGAGCTACAAATTCTAATGTTTTATGAACATTGATGTTAATTAATGAAATTAATATTAATATGATTTAATTTATGTGATCAAAGTGACCATAGCCTGTCAATCAACTTTCATTGGTTTTAGTGAGAAACAGCCATAGTGGATGTGAGATCAGTGAATACACCGCAACACACACACTGATGCCTTGATGCTATAATGCACACAATCATATATTCATCAAAACAATCAGCAAGTACAAATAAACCCATTCACATACACACAATACTCGGATTCACCCACTTCAACCAACAAAAAGGATCAAGCGGGTTTTTTTGAGACTTCGTATCATCTTACCTTTTTTTCCACATTCTTACTGCATTGTTCATTCTTATAGTATGTGTTCTTTTCAAAATCTTAAACACTAGTTCAAATATAGTGCACAAGCTCTACTTATGTATGGTTAAAATATGGGGATTTTTTCTTCAGTCCTGGTGTCCATTATAGTGGACATGAAAAAAATCTAATAAAAAAAATTAGTTGGCACATATCTTGTTTTTTAGACTTATTTCTATATTGTAGAAGAGCAAATATCAAGTGGATAAAAAAAAATTTTGTTCAGTGAAAAAAATTCAGGTCTGAAGGGGTTAAAGCGTTATCTATTGATTCTACAGCTTATAATTTATTACGTATGATGGATCTGTATGAATATTAATTTAAAACGAATGCTTTATAATTATTGTTAAACTAATAGATTAATTATAATAATATAAATCATAATAATTACATAAATCATATAAAATATTTCTAAGTAATTATCATTAAAGCCAGCCAATTTTGTGTGGTTGGGGGGGGGGGGGGGGGGGGGGGGGGACTGTACAGTATAGTGACCTTTAAATTGGAGAAAGAGAACCTGGGGTAGTGACTTTTTTTTGCGTCAGACATGTGTCACTTTGCTCAGATCTGAGTGGTCCAATTTCAGTTTGAGATCTCTAACCCAGAACATAACTTGGAGCAGGTTAGCTGTGGAACACAAGTTACTATGGCAATGAACACTGCTAAAAGCCAAGCCACTTTCATGGTACCAAAACCCAGGATTGATGCAAATTAAACTGAAATTTACCTGGCTAGCCAGCTAATCCGGCTTCATGGTACAGGCCCCAGATCAGTCTCTCAGACTCCTTAGCATGCACTGATCCACTACAGATTGTGTTGACATGCTGATCACACTGCATACCACAAAACAAATGTTCTGGAACCATGTTGGAACATAGAGTAAACAATAGATGCGCATATGGATACTATGATGATCAAGTGCTCACTCTAGTGGTGAAATCACAACATGCAGCAATGATTGCTCAACATACTGATTTCTGTTAGTATTCGGTTCCCATAAAACAAAATATGTAAAAAAAATTTAAATATCTATAGCTCAACTAATCAATAATTTAAAAAGACCAAAATACATTTTTTAAACATTTAATTTAGCCAGACAGGATTTATTAATATAGGTAATATGAAAAGAGTATTACATATTGTACCAGTGATCATCCCTTCTGCCAACATTTTATCATAGGAAAAATACTTGAAACTTTTAACAACAGGATGCACACTTTCAACTTTCACAGGCTACTACTCCAAAATGCTATTTAATAAAATAACAAAAGTTTTTAACAAAACTGATTAATCAAATATGAAAAAACAATGTTTTTCAACATTGTCATTTAGAGATTTACTGATGATTGTGACATTGTGAAAAATGATCAGAACAACAAAACTGTTTGATCTCTTAAAACATGCTTTTAGTTAAGATTTTGCAAGCAGGAAGAAACAGAGGGCAGTAAGCATAATGAACAATAATAAAAGTAATAAGTTGAAAAGTATGACGTGTCCTGAAAATGTCCTGAGCATGTGGGGCACTTTAGAAATTTCATTCAACAACCAGTTCAAAACTTTCGGCTTCCTCAAACTCAGCATTCATCTTTGCTGCAAGATTGTCCAACTCTGACATCTGAAAGAGCAGGAGAAAAATTAAAACCAATCTAAGTAAATAAACAAGAAGCATAATGAGGCAACCCTGTTTGAAATTCATTTATGCAATTCCACTTGAAGTAGAAATTACGGTACACTATTAAAGATTCTTTAACATCCATGGAACCTGTCCATTACACAAAAGCTTTTTTATAGTGAAAAAGGTTCTTTAGATTATTAAAACATTCTTCACACTAAGAAACTAAATTCATTCTTTTAAGAACTGTTCACTGAAAGGTTCTTTGGGGAACCAAAATGGTTCTTTATGGCATCGCTGCAAAAACTCCCTTTTGGAACTGTTTTTTTTTTTTTATTTATTTATATAATTTCTAAAAATATATGTATTTTCAATAATTACATTTTGCTGAACATGTACTCATCCTCGGCCCATCCAACATGTAGATAAGATTTGGAGGGATTTTGCATTATATCACAATGGATCCTCTGCAGTGAATGGGTGTCATCAGAATTAGAACTCAAAGCTGATAGAAACATCACCATAATCCACAAGCAATTTACACCACTCCAGTCCATCAATTAACATCTCGTGAAGTGAAAATCTGCATGTTTGAAAGAAATAAATCCAGTGTTCAGGCATTTTCTCTATAAACCACTACTTCTGAGTCTATAGTCCATAATAACACTTTCGCTGGTGTTGTCCTCTCACATTAAAATCTGCCAACATGTTTGTTTAGAACTGCTCTGGACCATTTCTGCTTGACAGAAGTACATGATCTATGCATATTTGCATTCTCCTGATTCAGACAAGATGACTTTTTCACTGGAGAAATGAATATCACTGATAGAGGACTCGTTTTTTTTGGCCAGAAGTAACAGTTTGAAGTTAAAAACGTCTTCTAGATGGATCTGTTTCTTACAAACACAAAGCTTTTCACTTCACAATACATTAATTGATGGACTGGAGTTGTGTGGATTATTGTGATGTTTTTATCAGCTGTTTGGTGGCACCCATTCACTGCAGAGGATCCATTGGTGAGCAAGTGATGTAATGATAAATTTCTCCAAATCTGTTCTGATGAAGAAACACTCATCTACATCTTGGATGGCCTGAGATTGAGTGCATTGTTAGCAAATTTCCATTTTACACACTCCACCTTTAAATTTAAAGAGATGTTTTATACCACTATGTCCTCCTTCTTCCCCGACTCACTCTCACCTTTATCTGTTGTACGCGCTTCCGCCTGGTTGTCTTCTTCCCCAGACACACACCCGGGATGTTTGGATCAATATCTGGTGGGTTTGACGTGCTGTCTTCAGCAGCGGAGATGTTGAAAGAACCCAGTGAGATGGACATAGAGCCCAGAGGAGCTACTCTAGATCCCTCAGTTTTGCGCATCACCTCTGGTGTCTGAAGCCTCTCAAAACCAAACAGGGTCTCTCGGTTGTTGGGAGAAGTGGAAGGTGCATGATGGGATTTGGGGATTTCAAAGGACTTCTCCCCCATACTCAAGCGACTGTAAGAGCGTCGCACTTTTTGGGACCAAATGGGGTCCTGCTCCGATTCTTTGGGCTGAGAAGATGGAGATGAAGTAGGCAGGATGGGCGAGAGGACAGCTGCCTTGGGCACTGTTGCTACAGCTGGGGACGATGTCAAGACTCTGGACAGCTTTGTCGGCACTTCAGATAATCTTTCCACATTCTCTTTGTTACTGTCAGACAGGGCCTAGAGGAATATTTTTAAATGACAACATTATGTATTTTTGGTAGAGTCCAAAAAAACAAACAAAAAAAACTGGGTAGTTTGTTAGAAATACCTGAGTTTTTCTGGGTGCAATTTTCCTAAAAGTGATTGACCGTTTCACAGCCACAGGTGGAGCCTTAAATGTGAGAGACATAATAATATTACACATCTATTATAAAAACATATATTAATATACAGTGTTGCTTGAAAGTTTGTGAACCCTTTAGAATAGTCTATATTTCTGCATAAATATGACCCAAAAACAATTAGATTTTCACACAAATCCTGAAAGTAGACAAAGAGAAACCAATCAAACAAAGGAGACAAAAATATATACTTTGTACTTAGAAAAATTATCCGGTGTTAAAGGGGTCATATGATGTTGCTAAAAAGAACATTATTTTATGTATTTGGTGTAATGCAAAGTGTTTATGCGGCATTATTTTCCACATAATGTACATTATTGTTTCTCCTCTATGCCCCGCCTTTCTGAAACGCTTCGATTTTTACAAAGCTCATCAGTCTGAAAAGCGAGGTGTGCTCTGATTGGCCAGCTACCCAGTGCGTTGTGATTGGCCGAATTCCTCAAACGTGTGACGGAAATGTTACGCCCCTTACCATACTGTGATGCCCTGTCTGGCCGGCGCGACGAGACAAAAACATTAAACCCCATTATAAATGAGGCATTTGTTGCATCCAGTGGGGACATAATTACTGATTATAATGACTTATACTGTCTTTTACGCATTGCGTATCGCGCCGCGTAAATATAAAACCATGTCTGCATTTGTGATTGGAGAAACGACAAACAACAAGCGCTACCCTACACTGCTCAAAACTCTCGTTTGAATCGTCAGTGGCAAATTCTTTAAATAT
>NW_015546018.1:88478-89761 GCF_001515605.1 Sinocyclocheilus anshuiensis | reverse complement strand
ACAAACAACAAGCGCTACTCTACACTGCTCAAAACTTGCGTCAGTGGCGTCAGTGGCAAATTCTTTAAATATGAAAACGTACTTACAGTCTGTGAGTCAGAAGTGCCATTCAAAGTTGGCAAAGTTGGAACTGCTCCACTTTATAGAAACAGCCTTTGAGCACAGACCCATTGTAGGCTATGCAGAACGTCCAGGAAACAGTCCTCCATAAAATGTGCTGCCCACATCCCCCGGGCTGGTCTCTGCTTCGTCGACGGTGAAAGCCGATCCGGCGATCGACAGCGCAAAGTTGAAGTATTTCTTCAGCGACCAGCACGGATTCTTTCTTCTTTCTTTGCGTGAACATTTGGGTGGCGTTATGCAAATCTTCCCACATCGTGACGTAGATGGCGTGTTAGCGTGGTTGACTCTTAACTTTTATAAAGAATATCTCTTTGGATTTGAGACTTTAGTCTTTGCAACTTTACAGATCTTCTTTATGCTCCAAGAGCTTGTAACACTCCAAAGAGAAATAAGATGGGATATAAGACCTTACAGATGGGATAAGGTTCTTATGCTGGAATGCAGTGTTTTCTTTCTCCAAACATAACGCTATGTTAGAAGTTAGCCTGCAGTCCTTTGAATCCTAGTGGACTTTTACACGTCTTGCTTTTAGAGTTTTCTTTGTTGGTGGAGCACTCCTGGGGAGGGTAACAGTGGTATTGAATTTCCTCCATTTGTACACAGTCTGTCTGATTGTGGATTGGTGGAGTCCAAACTCTTTAGAGATGGCTTTGAAACCTTTTCTAGCCTGATGAGCAACACCAACTCTTTTTCTGAGGTCCTCAGAGAGCTCATTTGTTTGTGCTAGGCCTGGGCGATAAAACGGTATCGATATGTATCGACGGTACAACTTCTTCGGTAACGATATAAAAAATGTCCGATATAGTGCACGATATAGTCACATGCTATGAGTGACGCAGACAGCACACACAAACACGAACATGAGGGCTATGCCTGCCTGTGATGAGGAGATTATGGTATAAGTCAGGGGTAGGCAAGTTCGGTCCTAGAGAGCCGCAGTCCTGCAGAGTTCAGCTCCAACCCTGAAAAAAAAAAACTCACCTGCCTATAGCCTTAGTAATCCTGAAGACAAATGCATTAAAAAAAAAAACACATTAGAAATTAGATATTGGTTTAATTTTTATTTTGTTTTTGACTGTTAAAACAAACAAATATTTGTTGTTTGTCTCAATAAATTGAGTTAATTTAAAAATACAGTGGTTAAATGTAAAAAAAAATTT
>NW_015546018.1:54904-88402 GCF_001515605.1 Sinocyclocheilus anshuiensis | reverse complement strand
ATGTATAGAAAGCCATGCAAAGTTAAAACAGTTTAAACTTTTAGAAAACACGTCGCAAATTTGTGGATGTTTATTCCTTTTTACTGCGTCTCATATGTTTTTAAAGGCAATCTGTGTGATGGGCGATTCGGCTCTTTGTATTAAGCAATGCATATACGTGATGCTGTTTTGTTCATAATTGTTTAAGCAATTTACGAAATTATATTTGATTTATATAAGTTAATTTAGATGTAATGCACGTTTTTTATAGACTATTACTTTCTTGCATTGAGCATTTAAAATGTGCTGCATTATTTTGCTCGCTCTTGACTGAATACGTTTTATAACTTTAATGGTAAGCATTAATCTGTATTTAATTTTTACAATGAAGACTACAGAAATTAATGTAATCAAATGTAAAATAACATTGGATGTGTTATTTTACATTTGATTACTTTCATTTCTGTAGTATTTCTTACCTGAATAAAACTTACTTAACTTGAAAAGCTCTCTTTATTCTATTGCATTTATTTGTGCTGTTGTTTGAATTTTTTTTATTTGTTCTTATTTTATTGCCGACTTTTTACTTGTGTTTTTTTAATGAATATAAAACTTTGCGTTGAAGAAAAGTAGATATTTGTTTGTATATGCTGTCAATTATAGTTCTTAGAAAGAAAATCAGAATCGGCAAAAATCGGTATCGGCAGATCACACTAACAAAAAAAATCGGAAATCGGAATCGGCCAAGAAAATTGCAATCGGTGCATCTCTATTTTTTTGGTTATATTTATGCAGAAATATAGACAATTCTAAAGGGTCCACAAACTTTCAAGCAGCACTGTATACAAAACAAACTAATATAAACATATATAACATATAAACATTATATAAACAATATCAAAGACTACAATTTATAAACTGAGTTTACAAAAAATTTAAGTTCTTTGTTACTGAATACCTATTAAGGGTTAACCTTTTTTTTTTTTTTTTTTTTTTTTTTTTTAATAGGACACCTACAAGTGTGGACAGGACCAACAATGACCCACAAAGCTGCTTAAAAATAACAAAATTTCAACAACAAAAAAAGTTTAAATTAATGAGATGAACACTAGAAAGGTACCATTTTATCAAAATGATGACATCACACAATACCTCTAATATCTCCAGAACATAACTCCATACATCATAAGCATTAAAATATGCAGTAAAATTAATATAACTAGTATTATGTATTTTAGACAATCATGTCTATATTTTCAGTTTTTCAGCCATGATATCTCAAACAAGTCATCAAGGTAACAACATTGTTTTGGATTTATAGATGATTAATTCCCCCAGTTTTAACAGTGAGCCAGAAAAACAAAATTGCAACAATGTTATACATGTGATGAGCAAAAAACCTTACTTGTCAACTCACAACAGAAAATCAGCTTCTGATTTAATTTATAGAAGTAAATACCAGACGTGTCTTGTTTTTCTTTATTTTTTCCATTGATTCCTACCACTCATCAATCAGTGACTGACTTTAGTGAACTCACCACAACTTTAGAGGCCAGATTTACATCACTTGCAGACAACCTGCAGGACCTCCTTCGTGGCGGACTCTTTCCACTTGACTCTGTACAAACAGTAAACTTTTATAGAAAAACACAACTAACACAAAACCGAACATACTTTAGTATAATAAAGCCATTTTAGCTGTCAGTTATGCATTCATTCTTCCTTCGACATTCGCTAACAACAGATAACTTAATAACAGCCTTGTTCAAAGACTAACGTTAAAATATCATGTTCACAGTAATAACACTCACTTCTGATTTCATCGCTGCTTTTCCGCGACGGTAATCGTGTGGTTTTGTTGCTCATCTTGCAAGACAATACAGATCCAGAAACTGCAAACTGCTGCTAGTCAGTAAGCTAACACGACGAACACACGAGAAATTTACAATGCCACGATTACAACAACAACAACGTTGCATGTATATTAAAAGAGCTGTGCCTTAGTTTTACTTACACTGTCCAATCTGTTATATGGTCGGTTATATGGAATTGTATGAAACAAATTATACAAATTTCTGTTTTCGGATGCAAACGAATATGCTCTTTTTTCAAATTCGCCCGCCTTCCCATGTAGTAACAGGAGATGGCGGATGCAGGGGGTGGAGCTAAACCAACTACTTCCTGTGTGTTAAACATGTGTTTTCCTTTCGAGGGCGCTTCCAGGTTCAGAGAGACAAATCATATCAGGATATTTTGGATAGTACAGATAAGACTAAAAATACAGTATTTTAAATGCAATTAATTAAAAAGATAGTTCCTGGCATAAATATGAAAACTGACCAAAGTAATCTATGCAAAATAATTAAATAGAACTAGTCAGACCAGCACGAAAAAACGTAACGGGCAATACGTGAACTATGTTACCCTTGAAAACAGCACACAGATTAATGCAGTGGGCACATTGTGAAATTAACATTACTTTCCGACTTGGTTATGTCCCTTTCTTATGTTTTTCTATACATTTAATTCTGTAGAGAATTTGGTAATAATCGGGTGACAGGTTAAGGACAACATCAGTCTATTCTTGATGTCTTCAATTTGGACTCCCAGAAAACCTGCAATAAAAAAGTAAAACAATTCATACCCATTCGAATTTCATGTCGTCACAGTTATATTAACATAAATGTAGGCCTAACTGTAATCTATAAACTACAAAAACGGTTTTAAATAGCTTTTAAGTTAAAGGCTATAAAAAAAACTACATTATTCGGCCAGTAACTTGACTTAACACTACTGACTCATAGGTAATGATAGGCTTAGGTAATAGCTTGAACATAAGACTATTCCTTATTTTACCTTATAACATGACAAACAACCAAATGTAGGCGTAACAAGGAATCTATATGTATTTTAATACATTTTAAACTTGGTTACAATTATTTATGAAAAAATAATGTAAAAATAATAAAATGTTTACATCAGCTTTTCTCAACTGCAATTTAGTTAAAATGATGCATTTCTTTTTATTCAGTTTTTTTTTTTTATAAGACAAAAAAGATTGGGAAACACTGATATAGTTGATGGTTATGACTGACCACATCAGACAATTTAAAACTTATTTGAAAACAATGTTTATTGTAACTCACTCCTTCATTAGTCAGGCAGTTTCATTGTCAAAAACAATGTGTGACTCGGACAAGAGCCAAATAGCCCTACATTTTCTGCAGACAGCTCAGGATGCTCTTTAGGGCCATACACACTTTTTTTTTTTTTTTTTTTTTTTTTTTTTAGAGCAGCACATTGGCATTAACATACAACACAACAAAGAATATTTTTTGCACTTCAAAGATATTTCTTGAAGTTTATTTTCAAAAAAATGTCCCCCCTTTTGGTATTTGTACAAATAAATGTCTCACAAACAACCTGGGAAACACATGTTGATTTTGAAGTAACAAAAACAGTAAGATGGTGGTTCTTTTTTTCTCCATTTCTTTTCGGGCAAAAGTTGCAATTTTTCTAACAGTCATTCTTAAAGATAATAAATGATTGAAACATACTTATGTATTTTTTTGCATATACATTTTGAAATTTTAACAATTCTAGAATAACTTACTTTTTATATTAATACTTCTCTTACAGTATCCAAACTCGTTGATATGTGAAAGGCTGTTGAGAAGTCAAGCCTCCCTTCCACTAGAGGTCAGCACTGATGTTTAAAGATCTACAACCTTTTAAGCATATAAGAGAACTGTCAATTCCAGATTTCATGGTTAATCACCTCTACCACCATATAAAGAATGAGCATTCACTACAAGGTTCTTTCAAAGTGAACTTAAAACCCTCTTTCCTCCTAACAGTCATTCAGTGCAATAAAGGAAGGTAAAATTGCCACCGAGTAAACTACAGATGCTTGCTTTTATGTGACTGACAGGTTTAGGCTTACATGGTGGTAAACACACAAGTGAAAAACCACACAAACTTACAATAGTCTTTTGTGCACTGTTTGATTCAAGGCATAGTATTGCAAGTACAAATGTTGCGGGATCATGGAAGCAGGACCCTAGAAAGTTTGATCGTCATTGCAGGACTCCGTCCAGTGGCCGAAGACCTCACAGATGTCACAGTAAGGTCTTTCATCATTGGGACTGCCATGATAGGTGGTGTGTGGCGGGGAATCTAGCATCTGGTCCTGTGTGGGACAGTCCTCTGTGTCGTGTAGGTCAAAGCAGTCACATATGTCACAGAAGAGACGGGGAGGGGGTTTCTTTTTAATCGTTGGCTCGGTGTGACTAGGTAGAGAAGACAAGGGTGTGAGAGACTGTGTAACAGTATATTAACAGCTTTTTTGATTCAACATTTTTATTCAGTTTTCACACATTTTGCATATCATAATAAAATGATGGATGAAGCATGGATAACCCAAGCTGAAATAATCAATTTAATTCTAAACAATACATAGGAATTAAGTAAAAAAAAAATAACACTACTTAAATTTCGAAATACTTTTCTCTATGTATTTATGTACACAGAATGACTTTTTTGTTTGAAGAATTGAAAACCATCACTAAGTCTACAAAATCTTTATATACCCAAAATCAACTAGTATAAAATCAGTAAAGCTACCAATTAAGTGAAAAATTTGTTTGAAGATAAAAAAAATAGCGAATTCAGCTCATTCTTGGGATTGTATGCTGAGATTTAAAAACAAAACACCTGTTATGACTGTCCATTTCAGTTGCACCATTTCCATTGAGCGCTGCTTCAGCCATCTTCTCTAGTTTCGATTTTAGGTCTTCGTTCTTCCGCTGAAGTTCCACAATAACTGAGTTCAGGAATTCAACCTTTCCAAAAAAAAAAAGTTAATCAGCAAGTGTTTCAAATGTGCAATTCATAAATTTATAATATCATAAACCTGCAGAAAGCCTGTCCAATTTTTCTAAGATTACATTATGGCATCTATTCTTATGGCATTGCTTATATATACATATATGATTGATTTATAGTTTATAATTTAGCTCTATATTCCTGGTGAGAAACAAATGAAAACTAGACTGTAAATACACTATATAAAACAACAAATTCAATCTGTATTCCACGTTTGTGATGGTTAAATACAAATTCGATGAGACAAGGGCTCCAGATTAGAGATGAAACGATTATAGTGACCGAAATGATCATGGTTATCAATATTATTGTTAAAATGTGCTGGAAATGTTCAAAAACTTCTCATACACACACTGAAATCATTTTAAGTTTTCATGTCAAACATGAAAACATTATGTCAAAAATAGTGCTGTCAAACGATTAATCGCGATTAATGGCATCAAAATAAAAGTTTTTGTTTACATAATATATGTGTGTGTACTGTGTATATTTATTATGTATATGTAAAGACACACACATACAGCATATATTTATATTCATATATATTATATCATATATAAATATATTTAATATATAAACGTAACATTTTTATTAAATATATACATGCATGTGTGTGTGTGTATTTATGTATACATAATAAATATACACAGTACACACACATATATTATGTAAACAACTTATTTTGGATGCAATTAATCGCGATTAATTGTTTGACAGCACTAGTCAAAAATAAATAAATATAATAAAAATTAGCAGCACTGCGTTTTTTTGCATAAACATTAAAATAATATCATTAAAAATAATGGCAGATTTTAAACCAACAAAATATTGGTTGGGTGACTTACAATGTAACTTATCTACTAACATGTACTACATGTTCAAATAAAATTAAGATAAAATAAAGTTAGAAATGATGAATCTCCCAATTCAGCCTTTACATAATGATAAATTATAGGCATTTTATCTGTTCCATAAACAATTCTACATAGGCTACCTTTTATCTGCAGTGTTAAATTTTTTTTAGAATGTAAATTAGCTTGTTTTCCATCTACCGGTTAAGATTTATGATAAAAATGTGGTCCAACAAAAATGGCAGACAGGCTGAATGAAAATGTAACTCCACTGTCTGACAGCAAGTGGCACTTATGGAACAGCAGAAACAAGAGCAGTTTCCTCAGTAACCTTTGTAAACAAAGCAGCGCTGTTTAGCAGCTGAGAAGAAAAGCAAATGCTATTGTCAGTTCCTCCACATGCATTTATAGAATTCATTCATCCATACATTCTTTCCTAGAATTTCTCTATCAGCACTCTGTTTTAATGATAATTAAAATATGAAGTGGTAATTCTAACCGTTGTTACTATTTAATCATGGTTATGGTTATCCAGATACAGTATTGGGGTGAATGACGGAAAGCTTTCTCTGTTTAAAATTTGCTGGTGGTGATCAATAACGACTTTGGCTAGTTGTTAAAATTATGTTTCAACTTGTAGGAATTCTTTTACACATAAAAATATCTGTAAATGTGTTAAAAAGCCAGTTTTAACTAAGCATGGACAACAAAAGTAAAGTGATTCATGAGAAGATTCTAACAAAAATATCCTATATAGTATAATGAGAATATTGATTAAATTTAGTTGTGCAACTTTTAATTAGGCAGACTTGTAGACAATTTAGACCAAAAAATGTCCTCAGTGTGTCAAATGCCTAGAAAGAAAATGCCTAGAAAAAACTTTATTACTAATATCTAGGGTAATTTAAGCAAACTTTAAAAAAAAAAAAGGTTTTATACTAATACTGTACTTGGTTGTAACTGATGTTGTAGGACAGTGGGCCAAGAGAACAGTATGCCATTACAATGATGGATAAAAATATACATTATAAAGAGAAAACTTTCCACTCTGCATACCTGCCGCTCAGCATTCTCCTTGGCCTCCTTCCACATTTTTAAAGCAGAATCATCTGGTTGGAACGTAAAACATGCAAACCGGTCATGTAGATTAAACAAATACAACACACTTATAAGAAGTTAGATTTAGGTCAGTTTAAGGTAACAGTTACAGTATATAGGTAATTCTAAGCAAAGTTTGATCCCAAAATGCAACAGCAGAACTACAGTCTGCCTGGAAGAATTTAAATACAATGCAATGAAAACAATAAATCCCTCTATGTTATTTTATATTTTTGTAATAGGTTGTTTGCACATGACGGCGCTGTTGACGCGGGAAATGCAGCTGGAGGGCAGGAAGTGATTTTTCTCTCCATAGAAATCACTAGCAGAAACTCCAAATGCCAGTGTTTTGCGTTGTTTATGGATGCTTAAATTGGCCAAACCGAGAAACCACAAGGAGCTTTTATCGTGTACAAAAATGTGTTGTTCATAAGTGGGGAAAAGTCAAGAAATTGATTGAAAAAACGCAGGAAAAAGTGGCTTGTAAACCTGCGTCTGCTGTCGGGAGGAGCGAAGCTCGTGTGATAATAATGCTCGTGCGTGTAAATGGTTATTATAGGATATAATAATATATTAAGATATTTATAAAGATTGGGCTGCCACCTCTCACGCATTGTGTCATTTTGAGTTTCTGATAGTGATTTCTATGGAGAGAAAAATCACTTCCTGCCCTCCAGCTGCATTTCCCGCGTCAACAGAATCACGTGATTGCAAACAACCTATTCTTTTCTTTTTTTTTCAAATGTGCATTTCAACCTGTTTTATTTACTTTTAACTGATGGAATAGACACATGTGATAAAGTTGTGTGTTGAGTTGTACCTGAGGCATCATCTCCTTTGCTGGTGATCTGAGTGTCAGCTAAACTCGTCTCCAGATTCTTCACTCGCTCCTGCAGCAAAGTATTCTCACTCTTGTGAGATTTCAGATTGGACTGCAGCACCTGTGTCGTATCACGCAGACTTGCTATCTGCTTGCAAAAACCGCAAAAGAAAAAAAAATCAAGCAAAACTGAAATTTGCACATACACACCATACATAATTCAAACAGATGCTACCTCGTTTCTCACAGAGTCTAATTCTTTGTCCTTCTCTGAGATCAAGGCACTCTGTGTTTGGAGAGATTGCTGTAGTGCTTCCTTCTCTTTTTCTGTTTCTTTTGTTAAAGTGCTTTCCCTGTGCAGAAGACAGATTGCATGATGTGTGCATTCTCCATTCATTAATGCAGGAATGTACAGTCAAGAGTGTCTATATTAAAACAAAGCAAAACTACTACACATGATGCAGTCAAAATTGTATTACATTTCCTGTAGTTGCTCACCTCATTTTTATCTTCTTCAATTGACTATTGAGGCTGTCACACTTCTTTTTGAACTGCATTAAGGAGGAACAGAATTTAATATTTATGCAAAAAGTACAAAATTATTATTTTGCATTAATATTTTCAGATTTAAAAAAAATGTAGCAACTTAGTAAAAGAGCCTATAATTTAGAAACCATAGCTCACATATTCTAATAGTATAAAACTACATTTATGAAAAACATTTTTTTTTTCCTGAAACATAATTACCGTGTGGTGTTCATATAAAGTTATAAAGTATGGTCCACTTTTCAGATATTTCTGCCCTAGTAACCCTGACTTAGACATGTAAATTAAGCTGTAAAACCATTTTATTCATTTTATTTTAAATGTGCAATTTAAGGACTGATTTATCTGAAAATTAAGATACCACAATAATAAAGACTAAAGGTCCTTGTACACTGAGTCAGAAATTTTCATATGCGTTTTGTCGTATTGGTCATCCTAAAAATTCATCACGCACAGAAACCTTGTACACCGAGTCCGATGCGTATTAATTAATCTGTTGTGAAAAAATGTGACTAAATGGAGTCTTCAAGCAGTGAGTATGATTTTGTTGTCCTCTTGCTTCTTAAAAAGAGAAAAAGAAATTGGGTCCATCCAATCCTGAGATATAGAGAGGAAGGAAACTTCCCTCTCCTTATTAAGGAGCAGCGGGATTATCATGGGCGATTCAAAGTTTACTTCAGGATGTCAGTGGCTCAGTTTCATGCTTTGCTAGCGATACTAGAGCCACATATTAAAAAGACCACCACCAATTTCTGTGAACTCGGTGTGCAAGGATCTTTACAGTGCTTTGTGCTGCGAGATGAAGTGGATGAACTTGACAATCGCCATTCTGGATTTTGCCGTTCGCTTGTAAGGTGGCTCTGAATTGTCAAAACACCTCTCAAAATGCTTGCTACGGATGCGAAAAATGCAGAAAATCGAACCCGATCCGAATTTTTTTTTAGGACGGACGAAAATTTCGGACTCAGTGTGCAATGGCCTTAACAAGGGAAAAACTCCACAGGTCCAGTCTCTGAACAGAAACTGACGAATTACAAAACTGTTTGTCCAAAAGTAATAGTAGTTTAATATCATCCAACAGTGAAAGTCATATATTTTAAGAAATATTGCAGCTTGGAGAATTGCTTTACAAATATGGTGTGTACATTTATTACTATAAATATTATATTTAAAATATATGCACAAGCAGCAATTATTGGGGTCCAAGCGCCAGAAGCTCATGTAAACAAATTTTCTCAAATATTATGTACTGTTAAGTATGTTTGTACTTGAGTCAACTTAAATCTAGAATCTCCACTAATTTTGTAAGTTAGGGTTTGATGAAACAGCTTAGAAAATTACAAGAGACATGCTTATGGACAACATTAGTATTACAGCCCATCAACCATCATTTACACATAAATACAGATAAATCGCTGATCATTCAGAATTTGCTTTTAGCCCCCATGAAAATCAGAAATTTGTGAAATTTGGTGGGTTTTTTCAGACTATTATATTGGCCATGTGTACCAAGTTTTGTAAAGTTAGGACATTGCATTAACAAGATGTAGGCCAATTCGTTATAATGGGCCTCGCGCACAAATATAATGGCCTACATCTCTACTTTATGGATCGAACAGTTGCAAAATTACAGGGTTTAGATTGCAAACTGTAGTGTTCTCAGAATGTCCTGATGTCTGTGTATAATGTTTTGTAAAGCTTGGATATAGTGCTCTGCAAATATAGGTAAATTGGTAAAAATGGCTATCACCTAAAAAATGTATTACCTTATATCTTCACAATGCTCTAACAAATCTAAATTATTTTGATAACTTTCCATAACCCTCAGGTCATGGTTGTCATAAAACACACCAAATTTGGTCTAAATAAGATACATTTAAAAGATATAGCCTCAAGTCCATTTTACTGTGCTCTTCATCAATTTTGAATTAATTTATTTTGGATGTTAATATGTTCTCAAACTGAGATAACTGAGATAACCACTATGTAATGTGTGACAATTCTACAGAAGTATTACATAAACAGCCACACTACCTCATTTCTCAGAGAGTCTAATTCTTTGTCCTTTTCTGAGATCAAGGCACTCTGTGTTTGGAGAGACTGCTGAAGTGCTGCTTTCTCCTTTTCTGATTCACTTGTTAAAGTGCTTTCCCTGTGCAGAAGACAGATTGTAGGATATAGTTGAAACAATGAAACAAATTCCTTGATACATGACCCCATAAATAAATTCTCTGTTGTTCCTTACCTCATTTTCATCTCCTTCAATTGATCATTAAGGTTGTCGCACTCCTTTTTGAGCTGTATTGAGGGTGAAACAAATTTACCTCTCAGATTTAACACATTAATCATCGCAACATTGCATTTAAAACATAAAATATTTACATAAAACTAGAGATGCACCGATTGCAATTTTCTTGGCTGATTCCGATTTCCGATTTTTTGTTAGTGTGATCTGCCGATACCGATTTTTGCCAATTCCGATTTTCTTTCTAAGAACTATAATTGATAGCATATACAAACAAATATCTACTTTTCTTCAACGTACATCCAGTGTTATTTTACATTTGATTACATTAATTTCTGTAGTCTTCATTGTAAAAATTAAATACAGATTAATGCTTACCAATAAAGTTATAAAACGTATTCAGTCAAGAGCAGAAAATGATTTTCTTTGTCTTTTGTTCTTTGATTAACATGACAGACAGCAGCATAAATATTGGACTGCGGTCCCTTTAAGAGTTTATCCACGGACCCAATATACTGTTACACAACATGCGTTCTCTTTCTCAACTATTTAACGATCTAAAACTGACTGTGTTTAACTGGATACTTGCCAAAACAGGCATTTTGACAATTTTGTATGTATTTGATCGTTTTAGCGCAGTTAGCCACTTATTTTGGTATTTGTGGCTCACAAGCTGTTTGAGATTGAGCGCTGATTGTGTGCTCCACTAATATAGATCAGTGGTGGTGCGTGCATTTGGTATAAGCGCGAAACCTGCGGGAATGACTAAAATAATGTGCAATACAAGCACTATTTAACCGGAGCGAATGAGACGTGTGTGAGAGAGAAGGGGTCGTCGGAGAGAAGAGAGCGAGAATGCGTGGCTGACGTTATTGCCTGTGCCGCTGGTAACAAAACGGATCGGCTCGAAATCGGAAAGAAGTGAGACTGACCGGCCGGTCACCAATCCGGGCCGATCATGAGGAAAATCGGCCTATTCCGATCCCTGGCCGATCGATCGGTGCATCTCTACATAAAACACATTGCACAACATTGATTCATTTTTTTATTTTTTAGCATTCAAAACTGCTTTAAAATCAAACAAAAATGAATTGAACTTAAAGATCTGGACAATCAGTTAACATACATTTAGCAGAATGTTACTGTCTTTGTGGCTGCTGGCAAGTTCCACAGTTAACTTTTCCTTCTCATTTTTCAGAGCCTCCACTGCCTGGGCTTTTTCAGCAGCAGCTTGTTTCAGCTCCTCACTGAAACACACAACCAGCGTTTATTCAAACAACACAGAGATAGATAAAAAGTGAATTTACAAAGGATTCCTATTCCACTTGTTCTAAAAACAATTATAAAAAGAAGCAGCTCTCAACAATTATCTAATCTATTAATTAGTCTATATATGCAAAGAGTGTTACGCTACAGGTTTGATGACAGCAATTTACTGTAGACCATGTGGTTGTCACACAGGCATTATATAGTACTAAAAAGGGGTGTGTACATATATATACACACACACATTTCCAAGTAAACATTCAAAAGGATAGTTCACCCAAACATTTTAATTATGTCGTCTTTAACTCACCCTCAAGTTGTTCCAAACCTGTATGAGTTTCTGTCTTCTGTTGAACACTAGAGAAGATATTTTGAAGAATGTGGGTAACCAAACAGTTGCTGGTAGCCACTGACTTTCAAAGTACAGAAAAAAATACTATGGAAGGTAATGGGGACCAGAAACTGTTTGGTTACCCAACATTCTTCAAAATAACTTGTTTGTTTGTTTGTGTGTGTGTGTGTGTGTGTGTGTGTGTGTGTGTGTGTGTGTGTGTGTGTGTGTATGAGTGAGTGAGTGAGTGAGTGAGTGAGTGAGAGAGAGAGAGAGATCAAGGACATGAGGGTGAATAAATTATAACAAAATTTGCATTTCAGGGTGAACTATACCTTTTCCTATAAGAAGGAAACTATAAGTTTTCCTTCCCTAGTATTACACATGGTTGAATTACAAACAAAGAAAAATAAATATCAGTAGCAGATTGAGACATGATTTTAAACTGAGGTAAAGCTTATCATGAATATAAAACAGTTAACTTAATACCAGAGAGAAATTACTTAAATTTCACAACACAAAGAACAGCAATGTGGGCGAATGGTTGAAGACACTCACATCTCTTTACTGAGGCTGCTGATCTTCTGACTGTCAGAACTCAGATTCTCTTGATACTGCAAGTTCTGCTGCTTCAAAGCATCCAGCTTCAACAAGTACAGAGAAAACAGTTTAGAAACATCCTCTGACAATCTAAAAATATACACATTATAGGACAAGGACAACCTGAAGCGGGCACTAATAAATATGTAAAATTCTGCACACATCTGACAAGAGATTTGCATAACATTCTGCTATCTCATGTTTTCAGATAACACAGAAATAGACTCTTCCTCCAGTTTGCAAAAAAGAATAGAAACTGCAGATGCAGGGTTAAGACATTCTGCAGGTTTAAAAACAGAAATGTGAAGGTTCGTACTTTTGTTCAAGCATTTACATTAATTATTCAGTAATACTAATACTGCATTATTACTAATTCATGTTATTTGATCTGTAAACTTGTCTAAAAATCATCCTTGACTTTGTAGGTGGATAAAATTCTGGTTATGCATTACTGACAATTTTGGTGGGTGAAATTTTACCCATGTAGCTAGTATCCTAGCTAGTGATTGAAAGACTGAATATAACTGTACATTTAAAGGTGCAGTAGGTGATCTTGAAAAATGCTAACTTTAGCCTGATAGCACTGAAAGCGAATGTCCCACCCTCCCTGCAAATTGCCATCCAAAGCCACGCCCCCTGAACGCATGAACGCACACACAGACCAGATGATCAGAGACAACATTACAACAACACATCATGTATCATTAATCGGTGAGAAAACTTCATAGTACAGTCATGGCCAAAAGTTTTGGCAGTGACATAAATTTTGTGTTTTACAAAGTTTGCTGCTTCAGTATTTGTAGATTATTTGTAGATGTTTCTATGGTATACTGAAAAACAAAGATAAGCATATCATAAGTTTTAAAGGCTTTTACTGGCAAAAAAATATAATGAGTCAATATTTACAGTGTTGACCCTTGTTCTTCATAACCTCTGCAATTCGCTCTGGCATGCTGGATATTAGCTTCTGGGCCAAATCCTGACTGATGGCGATCCATTTTTGCCTTAGTTCTTGTTGATCATAATTTGTGGGCTTCTGCTTGTCCACTTGCCTTTTGAGGACTGACCACAAGTACTCTATGGGATTGAGATCCTCGGAGTTGCCTCAACACCAACCTGCTGCCATTCCTGAGCAAGCTCTGCACTGGTGGTGAAATGATTCCGTAGCTGACTCCTCAGGAGGAAATGGTCCTGGCGCTTCCTGCACAATCTGGGACGTCCCGAACTTTCACATGTGCTGCTGATATGATTAGTCAATTAATGCTAGCTGGTCATTTTGTGTCGGGATCAAAAAACAATGAAATGGTTTTTTTTTTGTGTGTGAAAAGTTCATTTTTTTGGCCAGTGAAGCTTTTAGCAATCGCCACGAGCCGCAGGGTTTAATTTGGATTTGTCTGTGCATGTTTTTTTTACTCTCATAGATTTTGTTACCATTGTCATGCATTATACGACTGATAGACTGCAACGGTTGGACTTTATCATCATCAAATCATCAAATGTGTTCTACTGAAGAAACAAAGTCACCTACATCTTGGATGCCCTGGGGGTAAGCAGATAACCATCAAATTTTAATTTTTGGGTGAACTATCCCTTTAAGCAGCAAACTTCGCAAAACACAAAATTTATGTCACTGCCAAAACTTTTGGACATGACTGTACAGTTAGTAAAAGTACTACAATACCAGGAAGTAAGATCAGGTTGTTGATGTTTGTCTGCCATTCTCGCTCTATCTGTACAGCGTGCGTGAACGCGCTGATGACGTATCCTGTCTGCGCGAACCAGGTGCGCAGAGGTATGCAAATACATACGTTGACAGGCAGGTAGGAAAGCCAATTAAAACACTCGGAATGTGCGTTTTGATTTGTCAAACATTTCTTGGTCCTATGCCTTCCACAGAATATATAAATACAGATCAATACATTTAGACCACTTAAATTAATGATTGCTATCGGGATGTGAAGAGACTTTCAACCAGCATAACAAAAAAACTTTCTGAAGACAATCACCTATTGCACCTTTAAGATTAGTAAGCACTTATGTCACACTAGTCGCATGCAAACATGTATATTGGCTAAGTTTTGTGGCTATACTTTCAAAACAATCTGCATTTTCGAGTCAGCATGTAATCAAAATGGACAATTCTTTTTTTTATTCTAAATGATTATAAAGTTAAAGGTGATTTATCCATTTCTTTTATTTTTATTAATGTGCTCTCACAATCTTTAATTTAAAAACATTAATGATAATAATCCGTCCCCTTCAGCAACCCATCACTCACGTGAGATCGCAGTGATTGCAAACACTGCGTTATAATCAATTCACAATGGACAAAACCATATACATCAAAATAGGGAAGAAAAGACTGCCACTTCTGTCAATGCCTACTTTTATTGCTTTACACATACAGTTAATGAAATTTTGGATGCGTCAAAATTATTTTTTTTAATTTCTGATCATTTTTAGCAGTTGAAGATGTTACCTCATTTCTCAGAGAGTCTAATTCCTTGTCCTTTTCTGAGATCAAGGCACTCTGTTTTTGAAGAGACTGCTGAAGTGCTGATTTCTCCTTTTCTGATTCACTTTTGAAAGTGCTTTCCCTGCACAGAAGAGATTGTATGATATGTGCATTCTGCATGCAAGGAAAAAATTTAACTTTAGTCATCATTTACTCGCCCCTCAAGCAGTTCACACTGCTGCTTTCTATGATGTAAAAAGCATGCAGCTCCAAAAAGCGTCATAAGTTTTCAGATTTCAAATCACATATTCCTGCACCAGCTGAGTGACTCACTGGAGATTAATAGAAATGCCATTGCATGACTTCTGAAGACTTATATATAGTTCACAAGTCATGATGGACTAATTTTATGATGCTTTTTAAATTTTCTTTCAGAGAGATTTCCTGGTCACTTTATGCTCTCATTGCATGGAAAAGAGTAACTTGAACATTCTCCTAAACATCTCTTTTTTGGTTCCACAGAAGAAGAAAAAAAGTTTTGTCACGAGGATGAGTAGATGACAATTTTTTAACTATTCCTTATCATTTGAGGTTGTAGTAGGCCAATGACAGACTGGAACTAAAAATCAGGCCCAGACCTAAAACAGTCTATAAAAACAGCCTATATGTCTATAAAAACATGAATAAAATGCTATAGGACAGATCAGTTGAAACACTAAACACCGTCACTGTCTGTACTACTGCCATCTTGATATTGTAACAAATTCTCCCCTGTACATATTTTTCTTTTTGTAAAAGTTCATTACCTCATTTTCATCTCCTTCAATTGGTCGTTGAGACTGTCACACTCCTTTTTGAGCTGCATTAAGATAACAGTGAAGCGAATTCAGGATATTTACTTCTCACAAAATAGCACATAAATGAGAACAAGATAATATTCAAAAAACAAAACAGAAATTAGTTTAAGCATCTGGATTTTGAGTCTTTTCTGGTACAAAATAAAACCGTAAAATATTACACACATTTTTCTTAACATACATTTAGCAGAATGTTACTGTCTTTGTGGCTGCTGGCAAGTTCCAGTGTTAGCTTTTCCTTCTCATTTTTCAGAGCCTCAACTGCCTGGGCTTTTTCAGTGTCTGCTTGTTTCAACTCCTCACTGTAATACACAAAATTATTTTGTTTATTAGGCCTCTTTTGAACTGCTGGAGAACCACTGTTTTACGCTGTTTCCCCAAAAAAAACACTACAATGATGTCACATTTGAACTTTTATAGTGTGTTTGGCGATGTTTTTTTGTCTGTGTCAACACCCTCAATCAATATTTACTGTAACGATAACCAAAGAATGTGGGGAAAAGACATTTATATAGCTACTTCAAGGATTAAAAAACAACAACAGATGTTGTATTAACGGTGTCAATTATTTGTAACATGTTAACCGGCAAATATTAAATCACAGAAATTAACACTTTACTTTTCCCAGCCCTAATAATAATCTGAATGAATATCATACAGAAATGACTTAATCTACACAATTCCAAAGAATACAGAATTCAAGTGTAGACACTCACATCTCTTTACTGAGGCTGCTGATCTTCTGACTGTCAGAACTCAGATTCTCTTGATACTGCGAGTTCTGCTGCTTCAAAGCATCCAGCTTCAACAAGTACAGAGAAAACAATGAGCAGCTTGAAGCAGACACTACTAAATATAAATTATTCTACAGATATCGGAGGAGAAATAGCCTATATGCAGGATTAAAAAGAGAAAAAAAAAAAGTGTAGAGCTCATATTGGCATTTACACAAATTATTCAAGTTATCTGAACTGCACATTTGTATAAATTGCGCTTTTACCAGCAGGTTAGCTTTCCCAGGTAGATGAATGTCTGGTTAGAGCAAATACATTACTAATGTACAGTCGATGTACTTCTCAAAGTAGAAGAAGAAGAAGAAGGAGTATGAAAACATTTATTTTTTAAAGGGGTCATATGATGCGATTTCAATTTTTCCTTTCTCTTTGGAGTGTTACAAGCTCTTGGTGCATAAAGAAGATCTGTAAAGTTGCAAAGACTAAAGTCTCAAATCCAAAGAGACATTCTTTATAAAAGTTAAGAGTCAGCCATGCCTACCTAAAACACCTCGCGTTTTAACACGCCCCCACATGTCTACGTCACGATGTGGGAAGATTTGCATAATGCCGCCCAAATGTTCACACAAAGAAAGAAGGCGTAACTTTTATTCTCGCTGTAGTATTGTTGTTGCCGCCGGCGCCATGTAGTGAAGGCACTGTGTTTCGTTGTGAAAGCAAAATTACTTTGTTTGGCCTTCCAAAAGAGGACGTTATCCGCTTCGTCATATTTTTAGCAACATCATATGACCCCTTTAAGGGAAAAACTATTTCTCTTAATTTTAATTTTTCTTTTAGTTTTAAAGGGGTCATATGACGTTGCTAAAAATAACATTATTTTGTGTATTTGGTGTAATGAAATGTGTTTATGCGGTTTAAAGTTAAAAAAACACATTATTTTCCACATACTGTACATTATTGTTTCTCCTCTCTTAACTTTTATAAAGAATATTTCTTTGGATTTGAGACTTTAGTCTTTGCAACTTTACAGATCTTCTTTATGCACCAAGAGCTTGTAACACTCCAAAGAGAAAGGAAAAATTGAAATCGCATCATATGACCCCTTTAATTTTAATAGTAAACCTCTGTTACTCTGTTAAATGAAAGGAACTGTTCAATTTTCATTTGTTCACATTTTAAAAGATTAATTACACTGTTAATGTTTTATGCCTTAATGTGTTCACCACCATTTTTGATAAAAGTTTTATAAAATCATACATTCAGAAAAGTTAAAACAGACAACTCAAGGTCCTACTGCAGTAAAAATAAATAAAATAAAGTAAAAATGAATGAATTAATTACATTGAATTTTATAAATTAAATTGATTGGACATGCTTTTTGATTATTAACATTTAATTAAACCATTAACAAAGAATTCACAAACATTGAAATGGAAAAAAATCATAGGGCTCTAAAAATGCAATTTTTATTAAACTTTTAAAGGGGTCATATGATGCGATGAGGACCTACAATAATGTACAGTATTTGAAAAATAATGTGTTTTTTGAACATTAAAGCATGTCAACATATTCCGTTACACCAAATACACAAAATAATGATCTTTAAAAAAGCATCATATGACCCCTTTAATAAATTAAATTTCAAGATTTCAATTAGACCTGATTTTGATTACCAAAATGTAATTTAACTATTAAAACAGAGTCCACAAAAATTAAAAATTATAAACAAAGAATCTAGAAAAACTAAAATGGGGGAAAAAAATGAAGTTGGGAAATAATAAAATGTTTAAAAAATAAATTATTATTATTAGTAGTAGTATCTGTGACCCTTAAAGGGCACACACTTGGGTCTAATCTGGGTTTGTTGTTTTAGTGTCGGAACTGCAAAACACGGCAGAAGCGTCACAATCCTGTTACCAAAGACTAGAAATCACACAGAGATGACAGGACTGTGACACTTCGTCCCTTTTTGTCCTTATTATGACAAAGGTGTTAAATGTTATACCTTGGAATAATTCTTCCCTAACCTCAGCATGATTTTACCTTGCACTGCATTTCTTGCATTGAGTTCTTGAGCTGCGTTACCAGAGCCTCAGCCTCAGACTTGTCTTTCTGAAGTTGTTGGTTCTCCTGGGTCAGGCTCTCCAGTGAAGCCTGTGCAGTCTGTTCTGCTTTCTCTGAGACCTACGTGCAAATTAACAGTAGGGGAAGAGTTCAGCCTGAGGTCACATTCTGATTCTGATTAAGCATCATGAGATATTTAGTATAGTATAGATGTTTTTAAATGCTACATTTTATAATTTTACCATTTCTTCAAATAGTTTTTATGGATTTATAATCTATTTATAATCTAGTATTTTCGCTGCAAAGTTCAAGACCTACACTTACAACTGCAGTACATGAATTGTCAAAATAGCCCCATGCTCTTTCACAAATTAAGTATTATGGTCTTACCGTAGCTTTTTCTTTAATGGTCTTCAACTCCTCAATCTGTTTCCTCAGCTCCAGGCTTTCATCCTGAGACACTTGGAGCTCCTGTTGCACTTTTTCAAACTTGCTGTTTAGTTCCTGCATTTCTTTTGTATGCTGTTCCACAGCATCTGCAAGTGCTTTCTCTCCCAAAGCAAGCATGTCTTTGGCTTTAGACTGATTGTCTTCAGCACCCTTCTCCTGAGGAGTCATGGGAAAATGGCAATTTTCAAGTCATATAAGAGTGCACTTGATAAGCAGAATGAAAAAGGGGAGAAAATTACCACAACTGGTAGAAAAGTTGAAATCAATTCAAATAAGATCAGGAATTTTAATAACGTTAGAAGTGTTAAAGGGATAGTTAATCCAAACATGAAAATTGAATCACCATTTACTTATGTTGATCCAAATCCATAAGACTTTGGTTAATCTTTGAAACAATTGAGGATATTTTAATGAAACCAGAGAGGTTTCTTAGAAAACTTAGAAGAACTTTTAAGATCCACAAAGTTAAATTCGTTCAACATATAAAGTAATCGTATCTCTTCAAAAGGATGAGAAATCTTGGAGTAAACTTCTTGATTCATATGGATTCATTTTACGCAGCCTTTATGATCCTTTGGGATCTTCTAAATTTTGGTTACCTGGACCTTTAATGGAGGGACAGAAACCTCTCAGGTTTCATTTAAAAATTCTTACTTTGTGATTTGAAGATGAACCATGTGATTGGAACGACATGCAGGTGAGGAAATTATGATAATTTTCATTTCTTGGTGAACTATCCATTCAAATCATTACACTTAAACACCAGAATCAGACAATGCGTTTATTCCGGTTGGGAACGATAAGTATGTGATGGGAGAAGTTTAACAGTTCTCACCAAAAGCTTGATCCTCTCCTGCAGGTTGGAAAGCTCTGCTTGGTGTCTCTTCTCAAGAATTTTGGCTTCATTCTCAGCCTGGACTTGTGCTTGAGACCGTTTCTCCTCAACCTGAGCTGCCTTCTCCCTCTCCTCTTCAAGCTGGTTCTGAAGCTCGTCTAGTCTCCTGAAATTAGGGAGGATTTGTGAATTGGGTATGAGTTCCTGAAATAAGGCTTGATTTGCAAGATTACAATTTAGTCTACCAAAATATTAGGCCCCACAAACTAAATCACGCTAATATGTAAACAGAGATAAATACTTCTGTTTACTTTCTGTATGGTTTTGTTTTTAAGCATTTTAATCAAGCATATTTAAGCAGACCTTTCTTTCTGCTTGATATCCTCATTCAGCTTTGTTATTACAGTAGAACTGTCTCCTGATGACTTTGTCATGTCCATAATGTCATTCTCAAGTTTAGTCTTGTCTTTGGTCAGCAGCAGTATCCTTTCTTCGTTTGCTTTCAAATTTCTCTGTAAACCTTAAGATGGAACAAGATACCAATCATACATAATTACAAACATGACATTTTAATTAGTTCTTTCACTGATTCATATTTCATTGAAGAACTTGGTACTGACCAGCAAACTGACTCTTCATATCCTGTAATTCAGCAGAGAGAGATGTGCATTGTTCCTCTTTATTCCTGAGCTCCTCACGTAATTCTGAAATAGACAGCAAATCAGTCACGCTGAATGTAAATTTCAATAAGCTCTACAAAATCTTACATATTTCAAGTCATAACTGTGTAATCTGTGCATACACATACCTTGATTAGTCTGAGCAGATTTGGCTTGATCATTAGATGTTTTTTCAAGATTCTGTTTCTAGAAAATTAAGAATGTGAATTGATTTGAGGATTGTTATGGCTGAAACATTCTCTGGCTTAATTCCTTGTATTTGCTTTGTTATTTTGTTGTGTTGTGCATCAGAGGATCGCCAAAGTTAGACTGACATTCATTCACTCACTGAATCAGTCAGAGTGGTTCTTGAGTTTAACGCCTACATTTCCTAAACATAGACCCCAGAACCCCACCATCACCCCTGCCACTCAAGTAGGCTATAATCAGCGGTGTCATTATTTCTGCCTTTCATATGTACTTGTGATACTTAAAGAAGTTGTTCACCCAAAGATGAATGACCTCTGAGACTTACTTTCTTCTGTGGATCACAAAAGATTATATTTTGAAAGTAAGTGGGGTCTAAACAACATTGGACCACGCCGACTTTCACTGTATGGACAAAACAAAACAAAAAAAACAGTAAATGACAGAATATTCATTTTTGGGTGAACTATCCCTTTAAGTGCTTCTATTATCAGTTACTTTAGTGCCTTTGCTGTATTTCTCTCATGAGATAATTTAACTAGACGGTTTCCATTCAGGTATCTTTTCACAGTCACTTACCAGCTCACTAACTTCTTGCTCCAGAGAGCTCTTTTCCTGCAACAGGCCATTCAGCTCTTGCTGTTTACCCTCTAGTACCGAGTTCAACTCAGTGACCTAAAGCAAGGTATAGCACCATAATGGAGAAAAATGACAGGGAACAAAACATGAGGAATGTCACACACAAAAACTTGCCAGTCATACAATTTGGAACTTAAAAGTGAAGGACTGAAATATCATGGAAAATAAAATCTCAGAACACTCTTAAGAACAATGTTACCATGGATGTATAGGGCTGCATGATTTGGAGAAAAAAATAATAATTTTGATAAAATTAAATAAAAAAATAATCCAGGTTTGCCATGCTTGTTTGTAGGGTCACACAATTTAGCAAACATGTTGTAATTGTATACATTTTATATGGCTATAAAACAATAATAATAATAAAAGAAATTCTTATTACCAAATAAAAATATAGAAGATACCCAGGTTAAAGATTACAGGTTACAGGTTAAAGATACCCAAACTCAGAGCAGATGCTGATATGGAGTTTGTTTGGAGCAGCATTTACTGTGAACTGAGCTGCTCTGAGATGCTGCAAACAATGGCAGATCATGAGCTGCTCGTGTATGAACACAGTGCTGCGCTTCACTCTGAAACACAGTGCATATATTTACTTAATTAAATCAGTCTTTGAAATTTGACAATTGCACTAAGCCATACTGTGATTGTTTTTTTATTTATTTCAATGAATCATGCAGCCCTATTATGCAGAATGCACAAATGACATGATCAAACAATAAGAATGATCGAACGAACGAACACCACTGATGTCAAATTTGGCACAATGCACCTTCAATGTGTCAAATGAGATTTGAAAACTATAGCAGACGGACTGATTCCTGCCTGTTTCTCATATAAAGCTATTGTATGGCTTCAGAATAGCTGAAATGCCACTTTTGTCACTGAGCTCGACAGCCCCAGTTTCCACGCATAGAATAGAATAGAAAAGAGCAACTTGGACATTCTGCTAATGGTATGTGTTGATTACAGCATTACATTTATATTTACTCTCATGGCATTGTATGAGGCATGCAATCAATGTTTCTACAAATAACTAAAAAAAGAGATCAAAAACTTCATTTTATATAAACTATAAATAGACATACTATTAATAAAATAAATAGCACTCAAATAGTGCTTTTTTGTGTGTTTACAATCTACATTTGTTATTATTGATCTAACCATTATTTAATTACAAAATGGTTTAGGGTGTCTTGGAATCTAAAAATAAATGGAGTTCGCACTCCAAAGAACATAGCATTTGTGCCAAAATCTTTGGCAACTGCTGTTGATTCTTCATTATCAGCCTTTGTAGATTCCTCGTTATGCATGTTCTACTTGCAAATGGTCATAAAGGCCTACCTTTTCTTCCTGAGATCTGGATTGGCTTTTTGCCTCCTCTATTTGGGTCAATAACCTTTGCATCTCTTGGTTCCCTTGACTTTGCTGTGACTGCAGAGTCTGAACGGCTGTTTTTTGCTCCAGAGCTTCTTGTGACTTTTCATCCAACTGCTGACCTAACTTAACTCCCGTGTCCTCTAGTTCTTTTACCCTGAGCTCAGCACTGTGAAGTTTTCCCAAGACATCCTCCATTTCCACCAGGTGCTGCTCCTCTGCCTTCTCCAAATTGGTACGTAGCGTTTCTACCAGCCGTTCGTTCTCTTCGGTGACTTTCAGGAGCTGTGCCTTGTGCTCTTTGGCTTCACCCGTCCACTCCATGGTTTCAGAAGCATGTTTGTTAGCAAGCTCTTCGAGCTCCAGTTTATGTGTTAATTTCAACTGTTCCAGAGCACTGTGTACCTCCAGCAGCTCAGATTTGCTTGCCTCATGGGAGGTTTTGAGCTCCTCCAAGGCTTGCTGATGTGAGGCCTCAATTGATGCTAGTTTAGCATTCCAGTCCTCAATGATATTTGAATTCTCCTCCTTGGATTTCGCCAGCTGACCTAAAAGCTGCTCGTTATCCTTCGATAAGCGACCTGAGGATGACTGGAGCTGTGACAGAGATTCACTGTGTTCTTTTTCTCGAGCCGCAAGCATCTCACGCAAGAAAGACAGCTCTGCTTGGTGACTGTCACTTTGAGCAGCCAGCTGTGTACGGAGGGAACAGAGTTCCTCCTGGAGTACTGCCATGGTGGAGTCAGTAACCCCATCCTGCCCTGGTAAAGCTTCCAGTGACTTACGAAGTGCAGCTACCTCCTTGTCCCTCAACGCAAGATCCCGCTCCAACTCCAATATATGGGACTTCTCCGAAACCGTGGCCACCTAAAAGAAAAAAATGCTCTTTTAGTTAACTACTGTATGTGTGCTGTATGGATAAGTGAGAAGTAATCTGATGGTATGGATATGATCGTCTTTTCAGGTTAAAGTGGATAATTTAAATATATTTTCATAGAAATGTAGTTCCATTCAATTTATAGGAGCAATGTTACATTGTTTAAAAAAGTTTAAAAAAAAAAACACTGGGACAGAATTGGGAGGATTAAGGACTTTACAAGAGGGTGAACAACCACCAACCTAAAACTGATCATCTAACTGGGTTCCCACACTTGAATGGATTATCATGATCTTGTCTGTAAATTTTTCATAGACATTGTTGAGCAGATTTACATTTATATTTATGTTTGTTTGATTTCTTAATCAAATTTAGTAAGATCTTCAACCCTCTGCTTTACACTACCTCTCCCTAATAGACTGCAATAGTTGGGTTCAGAAAGTTAAAAAGTTTTCCAAAAGAGAACTGATTTTTAACAATAACCTATAAACTTTTTAAGCCTGCTGTGAGCCCTGATGTTAATCAACTGTATATGCTTTAGTTGAAGCCATCAGTTTATTTCAATTTATTTAAAAAAAAAAAATCTTGATTAACAGCAGAATCCCTTTGAACCTGGTGAAAAAAAAAGTACATTACCCATGTTGCTCTGAAGAAAATGTGATGTAGTCGTGAGTGATTTTGTAATAAACATAAAATATATTGTGTCTATATATACAGAAGTAGCCAAAAGTGATGTCCGGTCTAGGAAAATGGACATAATTTATTAAAACATTTTATTAAGGATTTTGTAAGCATATTGCATAGTTGTTCTAGGTGTGTAAAACTAATATATGCACTTAATTGTTTCATTTGTAATAATGCAATGAAACAACAAGATGTGTGTCATACAAGAAAAATTATTTAATTCATAATTATATTCTTGTTTTCAATGTATGCTTTTTTCTGTAAGCTTTTTGGTTTTCTATGCATTTTTGTGCATAGTAAAAAAATCCACATTCCATGATAAACTGTAGTTTGCTTTCTTGCCAAATAATTGTGTCAGCTAAAAACCTTAACCAAGTGTTTTCTTCTTCCCAATATATTTTTTATTTTGTAGGGTCATTAACTCTTTCCCCGCCAAACAATGAATTTTCCACACTTTCACTGTTATACGCTCGGGGGCGCTATTACGCATCTCCTGAATGAGTCCAGAATGTCGTGATGAAATGTTACCGAGTGAAACTTGCCTACATTCAACAAGTGTTGATAAGAAAAAAAAAAAAAAAAAGCTTGAAGCTAGAATAAAACAGATTTTTGCTTAAAAGTAAAGGTTCTGTTCTTTATTTTGATGTATTGCGTGTTCAGATATTCATACAACAAAATAATTCTGGGGGCTAGGGCTGGGTATCGTTCAAAAATGTTCGATATCAATACCTTGACTTCGATACCGGTTCCTGAACGATACGTTTTATGAAATCAATTTTAACAAGATTCCATTATCTAAAAAAAAACAAAAAACTCTGGTTTTATTTTTCAGCTTGTTGATGTTTATACAACTCGAAGACTCATCTCCTGAGCCACTGCACAAAGGAACAAAATGTAACCAACACAATAAATCAGTGCAAAATAGTTTTAATAAAGCTCAAATAGTCTTCAGTTTACACATCTGTTAGGCTAAATTTACACTAGTTATTGTTCGTGTTAAAACACATAGCTCAGACAGAATCATGATTTCCATTTATTTTCCACTGATTTACTGATGAGCATTAGCAGCTTCCTCCAGCGCTGTGTGCTTGCATGAATGGTCACATAACACGCGCTTTCGGTACGTTAGTATGAACGGACATCTGCATATGATCGGAACTCCACGCATCTCCCCCGCTACTCTCCATTGCAAATGAATGACCGGTCTGTCGCTTGTGGTTTGTCGGAGATAGTGGAAAGCTGGCTTGAAACGCAGTGGAAACGCCACTACGACGAGGATCGTTTTCATTTTAAAACATAAACGTGCCAGTGTAAATGTAGCCTTACATCTATGGGGGCTGGGACGATTTCGATACTCGATGGTATCGAGGCAATTCGGTCGGTGCCTAAAAAGTATCGAACTCGATACCCAGCCCTACTGGGGGCCATGAAATTGTAGTGAAAATGATCAAAAATGCTGGCAGTGGCTGGCAACTTTTTTTCAAAAAGTCTAGGGGAGAAAGAGTTAAAAGCAAATTAGAAATTTCCTCTCTGGACATCATTTTTGGCCACTACATATAAATATAAATCAATTTAATTGAATAATTTTATATTTCTTTATAATATTTCTTTGAAGCCGTTAAGTACACTGTCTTATACCTTTGTCTTTTTTCCGATTTTTAAATACTTTTGTGCTTCAAATAAAAGTTTGTAATGTTGTAATTTGCTTTATAGCTGGTGGTTTGGTTCAACAAAAAATGCTTCAACAAAAACATTTAAAAATCCCTATGGGAAAAATGAATGGAAAAACCAAAATCCAGAACCAACCAATGCACTCTGTATACAAAATATATATTTCCTATAGAACTTCCTAAGTTTGTACGGATTTCCAAAGGACAACTTATAATCACCTGATGTTTTCAGGTTCTCTATGACTGTGGGAACCCTGGTACAAAACAAATTTGCGTTCTCCATACCTATATGTATATTAAGACACCACAATAATATTACAGCAATTAGATATTTAGTGTGTGTTAGTAATCATTCCTCAAATTAGTTACTAATTAGAATAATTGAACAACATGCAGTGAAGATCCCTCACTGATGCCCTGACATATAAAAAATGTTAGCTGGAGCATTGTAGCATATCTTCAGTGATCCTTGACCCGTAGCCCAGGTGAAGATCCATTACCCTAGAGTCTTCTAACTCCCTCTGAAGTTTGTCAGCTTTGGTCTTTTCAAAGAGAAGACTCTGTTCAAGCTCCTTAAGAAGGGCATGCTCCAGCTGCGTCTGCGTCTGTTAGTACAGAAAGGGGAGAGGAAGAAACACAACCAGTGCCACCATCACATGCCAGCCTGATGCAGAAAGACGAGGGGTGAGGAGGACAGTTGTGGAAATGTAACGCAGAAAAAGAGGAGCAGGAAGATGTTGTGATGAATGAAAGTCAAATCAATGCCACAGCTGAGGAAAGTGTGAGGAAATATTGCAAGAGTATTGGTCAATGCTTATAGACATGCTGATGATGGCCAAACAAACAAATAAAACGGCAGACATTGCCAAATGCCATGCAGCATTATAGTGACTGGGGTTAGGAACAGTAACAAAAACGGTACTTTGACCACAACAAAGAGGAGAGGAACAATAAAAAAGTTATTCCTCATGACTAAGCACTAAATCAAATAAAACATGATTATACTGAAGTTCGCACAATGAGATCTTCATGTAGGTTAGTGACTTGTTACGGCATTTCAGATTAATTCAGTATTTATTACTCTACCAAATTCAATAGACTTCCAAGACTATTTAAAAAGACAAAAGTATTTAACATCATGCTGTACACTGTGTGGGCTGGATGATCAACTTGACAAATTAACTTGAAAGTTGACAACAAAAACCGGTATTCGGTATGAACCGGTATACCGCCCAGCACTACAATATAGTATCCATTTTCCATGGAAATTCACTTGTAAAACAACTGACCTTTGTTATTTTAAAACAATTAAACAATTTTACTTAGTACAGCTACAACTGATCAAGTATGTAAAGCATCTCCACAAGAATTCATTGTCTAGGTTGCTGATTTGCATGTTTTATAACCTAAAATCATTAGCCAACAGTTTCATGAATTTAAATGGATGAAAATAACCTAAGAGTTATTTTTGAACAAGTAGGTCAAGACATGAAAACAACTCAAATGTGCAATAATGAAGGTTGGAAACAATCAATGAACCTATCAAGAGTACTTGATTCATGAATAGGGCAAGATAAAACAAAACCAGAAAATATAAACTAAAATATGTAACAGACACATTACAGCTCTTTAAAATCTTATTTTGCAGATGATTCGTACAAATATATTGAACTCAAAGCAGTGTGACCAAGACTTATGTATAATATTTGAAAATGCATGTTTGGATCCGTTCTGCTGAATGGATACAATGAGTACTTTCATAGTTACGTTAGGTCAACAAAAAACTGGCAGTGAGTCCAGTCTAAATAAAATAATTTTCTCATTGTGGTAAAACTGGACTCATCCAGATTTACTTTTCCCTAATTTAAATTTCAAGCTAAATAAAGAGATGATGCCACAACTTAAAGCAGGGATCTCCAATAGGGGTGTAACGTGTTTTCGTACCGAACGGTTCACAGGGCAAATTCCAAATAGAAGTGATCATCCCTATGCCCTACTTCCTTCGAAGGGCAGAGCCCTTGGAGTGGAGACTTTGGAGTGAGCAGGGCATGTGCGTGCCATTATGTAGCCGTTTGGAACTGTTGCAAATAAACATACATTTTATATTTTAAAAAGTACCGGCATAAAAAAAATATACATTTTATATTTTAAAAAGCTTTATATATATAATTTTTTTATATATTATATAGCATATTTTAAAAACTTTTTAAAATATAAAATTTATGTTTATTTGCAACAGTTATGCTAACAACAATTAAAAGACATTTATGCCATTAAAACAGCGACATTTGCTGACGGACAGGGTTGCTCTCCAGGAGCAGGGTTGGAGACTCCTGTCTTAGGCCTTCTGTTTTAAACAAGCAACATGTAAATAATAGACATGGATAACATTGAAAATGCTTTCCCACAGTACTTTCCCACAGCACTGTAAACCTGCAGCTTTGAAGTCTATGTTAGCGGTCAATCTGTGGTATTTAGAACCTCTATCGGTCACGCATCTTGTCATGTAAATTCAGTGAATGGATCAAAGTCTAGTGTGACCACAGCTGTGGGTCTGAATGTTATATCAGAGCAAAAATGTTCAAATACCTCCAAATCTCCTTTGGTAATGCAAGCTTCCTCCACCCGAAACTGCAGGTCCTCCACCTTCCTGTTTGGGACAATAATTCTTTATCAGTCAGTTTTTATTTTCATTTTACGTTCTTACTCCTTCGTCAGCTGTATTGTAAGGGTTTATTTTTATTTATTTATATTTTTCCATTGCAGGGCATGAGAAATAAAAAGCCATTAAATAAATAATAATAATGTCATAAATATAAAAAACTATAACTCAAGTAAAAGTGAGTACGTCAGCTGGTGCACTATTTAGTAACTATAAAATAACTTGGGTTGTATTTTTATAGTAAATATTTTATAAAGTTACCAGAAAGAGAGAAACAGAATTCTGACATGCTGCTAAGAAAAATGCAAGAACTTTTTTCCCCATATAATCAGAGTTAAAGGTCACCAAAACTGGTTAACAGCATTCTTCAAAATATCATCTTTTGTGTTTGACAGAGTGAAGAAAGTCATACAAGTTTGGAATGGCATTACGGTGCATATATTATGTCAGCATTTTTATTTTTGGGTGAACCCTATTCTCATTCTACGGAGCCCCTAAAGGGACATGGTGGTGGAAAAAAATCAGATTGAGTGAAAAATTTGGGGTGGGAGGAAAAAATATTTGTCAGATTTTTTGCGTTCTCTCGCAAAACTTTTGCAGTCCCTCAAGAAACGTTGCGTTCCCTCGCAAAACTTTTGCGTTCTCTCGCAAAACCAGTTGAGTTCAGACAAACACTTCCTGTTTACTTTACAGATTGTAGTGGTTCATACAGCTCCATACGTTCACAGTGGAGCAGTTCATAGAGTTTTGTTTTGAACTTGGACGAAATAGTCAGTGCATGCTTATCAAGGCACGGTTTTGGGACATTCTAAAACGCTTAATTAAAATAACGGTCGCCTAAAAAAACTCACGCTGGGGGCTCAGCTAGAATATTTTAAACTAAAGGGCGAAAGGGTTAATATAATAAATAAAGCAATAAATGATGGCAAAACGAAGTTATACTTGTAGATTCAAAACTAAACTCGCCAGTAGGTGGCGGCAAGTCACTGCCTAATGAGCAAGGCGAAGCATTCATTCATTCAGTAACGAAGCAAATGGTTGTAGTTATGAAAGGGTTATTAATCAGTTTCGATTATCAGTACTCTCTGAATCATTCAAAGCTGCAGATTCATTCACTAACGAAACACTGCTTGGAGACGCACACCAGTTCTGTTGTGGATTTCGTTGGAACTATTATTTCCTTCTTTATAAAATTTCTAATAATCTTTTATATGATTGAATCTTCAAATTTTGCAGAATTATGCCCTATTGTAAGTGACGGAGTATTTTATGTTTCAGCGATTTTATCGCGCCGGCGCCTCATGCGCACATATTCATTGCAAACGGCCTGTTCATTATTAAAATAAAACATAGAATCACCAATACAGATAAAATGTTACACAGTCAATTTAAATAATCTGTATTGTAGTCTGTGCCGTACAGCGTGAGCTCCAGTGCGGCACATTTTTGTTCATTATGATTTTTTTCCCTTCGATATTGGAATGTACAAAGCCCAGTTAATTTAATTTAATAAATAATGGTTTAGCTTCAAATACATTGCGAATATGGAAACATTTGGATTTGTGCTGAATGAGAGCGGTACGTGAGCCCATACTTTCAGTTTCGCTTTAAATTATGTTTTGGCTTCTTTATAGCTATTCTGGGCTTGTCTGCTTTCCTGTGCATAATATGCTATATTTTATTAATAAACTGTGTACCATATTTTGGTTTTATAACGTCTTCGTCCACTAGCCTCCCTTAGGCGTTTTCTATAGCCTAACGGTTTTAAATGGGGGAGAAACGTTGCATTATGGCTATCTGCTTTACTGATAGTAATGCTATTAATGAGGTCATTAATATTACAATTGTTATTAGTATTAATAGTATTTATTAGGCCTAATACCGAATTGGGCCTCCAGTGCCACTGTTATAGTAGCATACATCAAGCGTTTTAGAATGTCCCAAAACCGTGCCTTAAACTATAAGCAAAGCTGACTGCATTTGAACTTGAGTCCAAGTTTAAAATAAAGCTCTATGAACCACTCCATTATGAACGTACGAGCTGTATGAACCACTAACTTACAAGCTGTAAAGTAAACAGGAAGTGTTTGTCTGAACTCAACTGGTTTTGCGAGAGAACGCAAATATCTTTGCGAGAGAACGCAAAAGTTTAGCGAGGGAACGCAAAGTTTTGCGAGAGAACGCAAAAAAAAATTCATCCCACCCCGAATTTTTTTCCCACCACCATGTTTAGGGGCTCCGTATCATTCTATGAATTTTATTGAACAAAAAAGCAAAAGCCTCTTAGTGCCATCTGAAATTTTCTTCTGAAATTAGCATTTTTCTCAGGCTCCTATGTGTAGGTTCAGTAATTACACTTTAATGGCAATGAATAGGTTCTTTTCACTGCCATGAAAGTTAAATAACTGAACATAAACATAGGAGCCTGAGAAAAATGCTAATTTTATAAGAACATTTCAGGTGGCACTTACAGGCTTTTGCATCTGAACTCTTCATATGCTCCTTCATCAACAATATCAATATTCATTATCAATGAATACGGTGTCTACTAGCTCTAAGGTTATTTATATGCAAATACATTCCTAAAAGTCGTGAAAAGCCACCAAATTCAAACTGATTTCATAGAGTCTTTAATATGAAGAAATCTTAAATTGATTCATTAATACTACACCTTTTCTCCTCCTCCAGCTGGTTGAGCAGTTCCACCTTCTCTCTGTCCGCAGCCTCCACAAGCGCTCGCAGCTGGTCCATTTTGGCATCAACCTCCAATACATACTACAGAAACGATTCAAAACAATTACATTTACCTAATCTACCCTTATAACTTGCATTAATATTTTCCATATTTTATATATATATACAGTGCTGTGAAAATATTTTTGTGAATATATATATATATATTTTTTATTTTTTTTGCATGTTTGTCACACTTAAATGATTCAGATCATCAACCAAATTTTAATATTACACGAAGATAACCCAAGTAAATACAAAATGCAGTTTTTAAATAATGATTTTATTTAATAAGGGAAAAAAGCTGTCCAAACCTGCCTGGCCCTATGTGAAAAAGTAATTGCCCCCTAAATCTAATAACTGGTTGTGCCACCCTTGGCAGCAACAACTGCAATCAAACATTTGCGATAACTGGCAATGAGTCTTTCACATCGCTGTGGATAAATTTTGGCCCACTCTTCTTTGCAGAATTGTTTTAATTCAGCCACATTGGAGGGTTTTCGAGCATGAATGGACTGTTTAAAGTCATGCGACAGCATCTCAATCGGATTTAAGTTCGGCCTTTTTTTTTGGCCACTCCAAAACCTTAATTTTGTTTTTCTTGAGCCATTCAGAGGTGGACTTGCTGGTGTGTTTGGGATCATTGTCCTGCTGCATAACCCAAGTGCACTTGAGCGTGAGGTCACAAACTGACGGGCAAAAATTTTGGGCAAATGTGAGACGAGCCTTTGTGTTCTTTTTGGTCAGCAATGGCTTTCGCCTTGGAACTCTCTCATGGATGCCGTTTTTGCCCAGTCTCTTCCTTATTGTTGAATCATGAACACCGACCTTAGGCAAGTGAGCCAGGCAGGTTTGGACAGCTTTTTTCCCTTAATAAATGAATTCATAATTTCAAAACTGCAGTTTGTATTTACTCAGGTTATCTTTGTGTAATATTAAAATTTGTTTGATGATCTTAATCTTTTAAGTGTGACAAATAAACAAAAAAAACAGGAAGGGGGCAAAAACCTTTTCACAGCACTGTGTATATAATATATATATATATATATATATGGATGTGGATGCTCTTAGTGAGTCATGTCAGTGAGGCTCATGCCCATAATCATAATTAGTACTCAATTAGGGTTAGTACGCAGATTAACCATAGTCTCTCCCCAAATCTCTCTCTCTTTTAAAACAGAAAACTTCCATAGACAAAGAAACATCTGCTTTTGTCCCATGAGCTCTGATTCTAGTTTTGTAAATATTTTCCTTCCTCTTTGGTGTTTATTTATTTCTTAGGGATCCATATAACCTCTTTAAATTTATTGCACAAATATGTATCACAGACTCTTCATTTTGGTTGTAATAAAATAACTATCCAAAAACTCTTATAACAATACATGGTGTAGCAAATATAAGTGAGCATAAATAGGCAATTACATTCAAACTGTATTGTTGAAGTTCTGTAACACTTTATAATGGGAACTATATTCAGTAACTTTCATTCCAAAAAGGAAAAAAAATCTAGATATTACATAAATGTTAAAAATATTACAAGTTCACATTACAGTATACTGTCATAAAGATATGACGATTACAGATGATATGATGGGATTTAATCTCAATAATTTAGTGTCATTGACCTCTGGTGGAGAACTGGTGACATGACGCTTGTGTATATCAGTTTATATAAATCATTCCAACACGTTCATTCTGTAAATAGCAATGGAAAACAGCGCGCAGCAATTTTTCTTAGGAATACATAAGGAATCTTTTAATATTTGTTGATAATTTTAACATTTAAAAAAGAGTACTGTTTGTACTGCATATAAGCTAGTTTTATCAGTGCATAAATTTAAATGACCCGATCTATTTTCTAGTTACACTCGGTAAATGATTCTGAAATTATTCATGTTTTATGACTTATTTTATTTGATTGTACTTAGTTGGCTTGCCATCAGAACTGTGCAGTGCTAAGAAAATAGACTTTTAT
>NW_015546018.1:54083-54725 GCF_001515605.1 Sinocyclocheilus anshuiensis | reverse complement strand
CAAAGAAAACAAAAATAACAATTTATTCAACAATTCTTCTCCCCCGAGTTACGTCTTCCGCCATTTTAGAGAGTATAACAATGCATACGCACGCTTTCCCCCAAGTGTAAACAACGCTGATTATGCAGTTTACGTTCATGTGCACGCTTTCTCTCCCGAACGTAAACAACGCTGATTACGTTGATTACGCTCTTGGGTACTCTTCAAAATGGCAGAAGACATAACTCGGGAGAGAAGAATTGTTAAATAAATTATGTTATTTTTGTTTTCTTTGTGCTCAAAAAGTATTCTCGTAGATTCGCAAAACTGAAGTTGAGCCACTGATGACACATGGACTGTTTTGATGGTTGTTTTGTATTTCTTCCATTTCCGAATAATCGCACCACCAGTTGTCTCCTTCTTACCAAGCTTCTTGCTGTTGGTCCTGTAGCCCATTCAAGCCTTGTGCAGATCTACAATCTTGTCTCTGACATCCTTTGACAGCTCTTTGGTCTTGCCGATGGTGGTGGGAGAGGTTGGAATGGAACATACAGATTGTGTGGACAGGTTTCTTTTATACACCTAATGAGCTGACATTAGGAGTAACTTCTTAAAGTGGCAGGACTAATCTGTGTTCCACATGGGCACATAACCAATCTGTGG
>NW_015546018.1:52706-53018 GCF_001515605.1 Sinocyclocheilus anshuiensis | reverse complement strand
TAGCCCATTCAAGCCTTGTGCAGATCTACAATCTTGTCTCTGACATCCTTTGACAGCTCTTTGGTCTTGCCGATGGTGGTGGGAGAGGTTGGAATGGAACATACAGATTGTGTGGACAGGTTTCTTTTATACACCTAATGAGCTGACATTAGGAGTAACTTCTTAAAGTGACAGGACTAATCGGTGTTCCACATGGGCACATAACCAATCTGTGGGAGCCAGAATTCTTGCTGGTTGGTAGGGGATCAAATAATTATTTCACTCACTGAAATGCAAATCAATCTCTAACCTTTATATAATGTGTTTTTTTCT
>NW_015546018.1:45211-52691 GCF_001515605.1 Sinocyclocheilus anshuiensis | reverse complement strand
GCGCCTCCCGTGTAGTTCGGGGCTGATCCCTCACCTTTCTCATGATCATCCTTACCCCATGGAAGATACAGATTGTGTGGACAGGTGTTTTATACACCTAACAATCTGACATTAGGAGTAACTTCTTAAAGTGGCAGGACTAATCTGTGTTCCACATGGGCACATAACCAATCTGTGGGAGCCAGAATTCTTGCTGGTTGGTAGGGGATCAAATACTTATTTCACTCACTGAAATGCAAATCAATCTCTAACCTTTATATAATGTGTTTTTCTGGATTTTTTTGGTTGGCATTCTGTCTCTATCCATTAAAATAAACCTACCATAAAAATTACAGACCCTTCATTTCTGTGTAAGTGGGCAAACTTACAAAATCAGCAGGGGATCAAATAAATATTTTCCCCACTGTAGTTTGACCAATCAGTCTTACTTTAGTCTTACTTAGATCAGCCTACATTTTTTCAAAAATTAGACTAACTTGTAAACAGCTGTTTGTTTGCAGCGGTTGCTTCTCTTTTTTCACATTTTTGTGTAAATATAGTTTATTTTATCAAGTTCACCTTATTTTATTCATTTTTAAATGATTTATTTCTAATAAATTAAACATTAGGTAAAATACATTTAAATTTAATTGCAGAAATTGTTATGCATGCTTTCCAAAATATCGGATCTGCATCAGACATCAAAAAACCTATTATCAATTGACCACCACTCATGAATTAGTCTTATGTTATGTTCCAAAACAAATCCATAAGCAATTGTTTTATGTTATGGTTATGCCTTGCTAATATTATCTTGGTGTAAAAAAAAAAATGGAAACATCAGGGGCTAATGTTAATAAGCTCAACTTACGTTGTAATCATCTGAAAAATGGTAACCTTACTAACATAAATAAAGTAGTCCCAGAACTGTAACATCAATATCAGCAGTCCAAAACTTGCCTACTCTTCTGTTACACACTTAAAAGTATCTACAGCTTAAAACACATTCGGCTACAGCTAATTTCTGAATTGCATCCAGAAAAGTACTCGGAATGATTGCATCTGATGAGCTGACAGACATTCTAAAGGCTGGAATATACTACACAATTTTTGCCCATGCAGCTTAAGAGTCTGGTGAAGCAGATTTTAGTTGCCGAAAGTCAGAGCCAGTCTTCAGATTTGAGTTGACAGATTTCATAGAAAATCGCACCGTATATGATGGTCACAGTCTCCGATTTGTTAGCTTCAGACTATGAATACATCCAGTCGGAGGATATCAAACATGTTATATATTTTGGGCTGATTTTAAAACACACATTGTTTTTATTTGTCAGGCACCTCCTAGCAACAAGGTGCATGTTTTAAATTGGTTCAGATTTTAAAAGTCGTGTATTGTATTCCAGTCTTAAGCTACTAATTATTTTTCTACAATGAAAAAAAAATTGGTCTAAAAATAATTTGTACTTAGTAACTACTAGTACATTTCACAAAATACAAAAATGACATGTAAAACATTGAATTAAATGTATAATTGTGAAGTAGAAAGACTAAAAAAGGCTAAAGTAGTTTAACTGAGGTATTGACCACATTATATTTCTAGAGCATTTTGCTAAATGATTTCAATAATTTCAAAGAGCCTTGCAGCCTTCTGCATACAATGGCTTAATCCTGTGTTACTAGTTCATAAAAGACAGTTTAGAAATCGCAAGGGAGCATTGAGATATAATATGTAATAAACTCATTTAGAAGACCGTTTTAAGGACAAAAACCTGAAAAATGTCTTGAGGTGTGGTAACTGACAATAGGCTGGTTAAGAAAGTTATAGAAAAAAATAACAGAAAAAAAAACACCAGCTTTGTGTTGGGGCATTACCACGCATTATTTTTCTATAATTCAATGGCCTGTTATGAATTATTCCTTACTTGATAAAAAATAAATAAACAGATAAAAGAAGACACAGCTGGGTCTAACCTGCTCCTGGCCTCCTCTCAGTAACGTAAGCTCCTGCTCCACTTCGCCCACATGGCTGGTTGCCTTGGCAACCTCAGCTCTCTCCAGGTCACGCTCGGCAAGGAGTTGCTCAATGTGTTGCTGTTTCTCCTTCAGGGCTTCCTGAAGTGCCGTAGTGCCAGAGATCTTCCTCGCATACCTCGTAGACGTCTCTGTCAACTTCAGAGAGAAATTCATTCAGGATCTTTAAAATTACAGATACTGTATTGCCTGTTTCATATAATATATAGTTTTCAGATATAACCTTCGCTCTAAAGCTAGACTTAGTTACAAAGTAAGCAGGTGTTCACAACATTTTTAGAACCGTTAAAGCTACATTTACACTGGGCTTTGATTCCATACAACTGCAGAAGAACCTTATATGTTTAGATAAACTGAAGGCAGAATGCTGGAAAATTTGACCCTGCTATCAGACCTAACACATTCCGTGCATTTTTATAATTACAGCTGAACAATTAATCAAAAAAACTGAATCGTGAAATGGCTTAGATTACAAATGGTAAAAGGCTGCCATTTAAAGGGCACCTATTATGCAAAATTCACTTTTACATGTTGTTTGAACATAAATGTGTCCACACAACCACCCTATAATGATAAAAATCCACCCGCTCTTTTTGTTTTTTTTTATTCCCATTAATCATAAGCAGTGTCTCAGAACAAGCCGTTGGCAGAATACGTAAAATGTGATGTCACATTTTACAAGCCCCACCCACAACTGTTGACGGACACTGCTGTTTTAGCAGAGACCCCGCCCTGAATGAGCCGCACACAATCCGCCATGTTTATCTTCACGCTAGAGCATTTAAAAGCAGCATTCAAGTAAGAAATGTCTTCTTATAAGAGCTAGAGAAATGATTAATTCAAGAGCACTGAGTGATTTTCTGTTTATTTTATTGTTTGGGTCATATTAACAGCTTAGACTGCAGTATAGGGACTGTATATTACGCTGTTGTCACTTAATACACAGATCTAATATAAACTAGGGATGTGCACGACGACTAATTTGACTGTCGTTTAAACGGAAGTTTTGTTAGTCTAAAGGCAAGAAACCCCCAAAAGATGGTAAGAAAAAAAACGTTGTGCGTGTGTGTATATAATAGCCTACATTTGAAATACTTAATCTATGAATCACAAAACCCTCAATGAATTCCGCTAAAAATAGGTCACAATTATGCCGTACGCTTGCCTCGCGTTATCATCATTTAATTTTAGGCGGTCGTTAAAAAGAAAAAAAAGAAGAGCACACACTCAACGTCAGCCAATGCTTATTTATTAAAATCAGCTGGGGAAATGCAGAACAATGCAAAATCAATCAATAGCCTGACAGAATTCTGCATCTTCATATAACATTAGCCAACATATTAAAGTCAAAAACAACAGGAAATTTTATCAAGGAATAGCATTAAAACGGCTTTTAAAAACATACTTCATCATGTAGGCTATATCATCTAAAAACAAAACTAACAAAAAGAAAGACAGGACCTGAGGCGATTAACAATTCCTGCACTTGAAAAAACGCGCTCTGCAGGAACTGAAGTCGCAGGCATGCAGAGATAACGAAAAGCAAGCCAACAGAATTTCGGAAAGCGCCTGGACATCCCGCACCACCACCGAAGTGGGTCTTCGTTAGAGGAATAGACGGCGCGGATGGGATCGCAGCGACGGCGGGCTGTAGTGAATGACGTGATTGACATTAGCTGGCTTTGGCTAGTCTCTAAGCTAACGCCTACGTGCCTGTATTGAATATGATTATGCATCACTCCAGCAGAGTTATTGTAAGTCAATTTGACATTACACAGTTTACACAAAACTTTTCCGTTTCCTTCTAATTCAAAATAATCCCACACCTTGCTCGTCTTTCGCATGGTCACGTTTGAGCTAGCCACAACTGACACGACACTGACACGAGGTCTGATGTAAAAATGTAGTTTACGCCCAGATACACTTTTAAAAATAATGTATTCTTTTTCAAATGTTTTATTTTAACTTATTTAAAATGTTTTAAATGTAACAATGGTAATTTGATGGTAACATAAAATGATGGTAATTTGAATGATAATTATGGGGGGGTTTTTCTGTCATGTTATCGACTATTGTTTTCAGTGTTGACTAGTAGGAGCTGTACCGTTTAGTCGACTAGACCCGCACATCCCTAATATAAACATGCAATTTCTTTCCATCTGTTTACCTTCACAGACATAACCAACTGTGTTTTTGTAACTTATGTTTGTTTTTAACAAACTTGTGTGTATTTGACAGTTTAAGCACAATAAGAAATGAAAGAGAGTATTCACATGCCGTGTGACAGCCTTTTCTGTGTGCGTTCTGCGGATGTGTGCACTCAAAAAAAAACATATCAGAATTTTAAACTGATATGAATTTTAAACGCATAATTTCAGCGTGATAGACATGATAATCAAAATCAAACAGATGGGGTTTTTTTGGCAGAGTATCTGAGGTATGAGCTGTAAAGGCACAACCCTATTCTGGAAAAGGGGGCAGGCAGAAGCAGCTAATTTGCATTTAAAGAGACATGCACGTAAATAGCATGTTTCTGCTTCCACTCAAAATAGGCATTTTCAAAATGATATAAGCCTTATTTGGGTAGAAAACAGGCATTTACCTAGGAAACCCATTTGTAAGTTGGTTTCCCTGAAATGCTGCACACTAAAACAGTGCAGCAGATCAGTGAATTTGTTCATGTGACTCTGCCATCAAAATATTGCCCTATTTGTTTGAGACCTGGCTTGTCAACTGGCTCAAATCAATCGTTTGAGTTTGCCAAACACTAACGTTTGCCAAAAAATAGCTGATGGAAAAACACAGTCTGGGAAATGATTTTGCAGTTGCCTTTTGGTGCTGCTAATATCCCAGAAATGACACATTTTGGCCCAGCTAAGCATGACAAAGTTATGTAACCAAAGACATGTATGCATATGAGGACGAATGTAACTCACTAGTCCTGTTCGGCTTGGCTTGCAACTAGCAGATGAGGCCACAGAGCTCATGGAGCTGATGGAGGAGGCACTGGGGCTGCGTTTCAGTCCTGATGGTGTGGCCGCTGTCTTCCGCACAGTGGTCTTTGCCTTGGCTGGGGTAGTGGAAGGAAAACCTATACGGGTCACCTTGTGCACTGGTGCAAACAGACCGTACTTGGGCTGACACTGGAAATACCTGATGATACACAAATCCGTTAATGAAAAACTCTTCGTATATAAAGGGTAAATGTAAGAACAGGCCACAGTACCTGGTTCCAGCCACAGCACCATCGTTCTTTCCCAAGGGCTCATCCAGCTCAACTCCACACCACTCACCCTTGGCAAAATCGGTTTCGCCTAAGAAACGCACTACACCAGCTTTTGTGCCAGCAACCTAAAATATGTGAAGGAAACAAGGACTTAACATGCATTCTGATACACAGGACTCCTAAACAGTGGAATATTTGAAACAGCAGCTTCACTGTAATAGCCTGATAATTCACTGGTACAATGTTTCTCAAGACAGAGTTTAAAGTTTAATACTTTGTTTATTCGGATTGATATTAAGAGGCTCACCATCACTTCTTTTTATTATGAAGCCTGTATTTACAATGCAATATAAAGGCATTGTCAGGCATTATAATGCATACATAACATGTGAAGCAAGTAAACATAGGGCTGGACGATATGGACAAAATTTATATCACGATATATTTCTTAATTTCGGTCGATACAATATAATTCCGATATCGATATGAACACTATTTAAAAAAAAAAAAGCCTCATAAAAACTGCCAAGAACACCCATAACAGATGTCTGTACCTAAAAACTTTCCAAGTTTTTAGGTCTGTACCTAAAAAGTTTCCAAGTCTATGAAACCTCCTCCTATAAAACTATATAATATTTAAGAATGTTAATTCTTTAACATTCGAAGGTTAATGTTTACCTTATATCAAACTATAGGCTGACATACACTACCAGTCAAAAGTTTTTGAACAATAAGATTTTTAATGTTTTTTAAAGAATTCTCTTCTGCTCACCAAGCCTGCATTAATTTGATCCAAAATACAGCAAAAAAAATTTTTTACTATTTAAAATAACTGTTTTCTATTTGAAAATATTTTAAAATGTGATTTATTCCTGTGATGCAATGCTGAATTTTCAGCATCATTACTTCAGTCTTCATTGTCACATGATCCTTCAGAAATCATTTTAATATTCTGATTTGCTGCTCAAAAACATTTATTATTATGTTGAAAACAAAAGAGTAGATTTTTTTCAGGTTTATTTGATTAATAGAAGGTTCAGAAGAACAGCATTTTATCTGAAATAGAAATCTTTTGTAACATTATTATCTTTTTTGATAAAAGTAACTAAATAAAAGTATTATAAATAAAATAAAACTGCAGCGCTAAATAAAATTTCTATAATTTCTTTCCCTTTTTACTATGATTCAATTTAGAATGATTTCTGAAGATTTAAAATAACTGCTTTCTATTTGAAAGCAGTTATTTTAAATCTTCAGAAATCATTCTAAATTGAATCATAGTAAAAAATAATTCAAAATTTTACTGTTTTTGCTGTACTTTGGATCAAATAAATGCAGCCTTGGTGAGCAGAAGAGAATTCTTAAAAAAAAAAAATTTTTCAAAATCTTACTGTTAAAAAAAACCACTTTTAGAGTGATAAAACTAGCGGTTTCCCCAGTAATGACTGTAATCAAAGCAGCTCCGCTCATGAACACTACATTATCAGATAAAAATGAATATGTCATCGAAACTTTTCTGAAGACAGTCGGTTTCCTTCAGAGATACATTCATATAAAACACCCGCGCCATGTTATGATTTTGAAACATGCAGTGTTCAACGAAAATCAAACGCCACAAATAAATCAATGTATGGGAAACACTGGTAATGTATATCGAAATATCACCATATATATATAATATAAAAATATCACCGTTATTGAAAAAAATTATATCGCGATACATATTGATATTGAATTATTGTCCAGTCCTAAGTAAACATATAAAATATATTTTATTTTGATTGTTTTTATTTTACAATTATATTATACAGCTGCACAACTTTGCCAAAAATATATATTGTGATCATTTTATCATATATTGCAATTTGAACTCTCACATTCCATTTCATATGAGGCTTCTAATATTGCGACTGCAGATAAATTGAGACACAAAGGAGCAACAGACCCTGCTGCTAGGTGAAATAGTTACTTCAGAGTGTTCACACTTTACAAGAACCAGCTAACACTACACATTACAACATAAACATTTATCTTGAATGCTTCAGTTTCAAATATTCAAACCTTCTAGGTTTTAGCATGACAAATCCTTAAAGGGGTCATATGATGTTGCTAAAAAGAACATTATTTTGTGTATTTGGTGTAATGAAATGCGTTTATGTGGTTTAAGGTTAAATAAACATTATTTTTCACATACTGTACATTATTGTTTCTCCTCTATGCCCCGCCTTTCTGAAACACGTCAAT
>NW_015546018.1:37648-44565 GCF_001515605.1 Sinocyclocheilus anshuiensis | reverse complement strand
GAATATGTCATCGAAACTTTTCTGAAGACAGTCGGTTTCCTTCAGAGATACATTCATATAAAACACCCGCGCCATGTTATGATTTTGAAACATGCAGTGTTCAACGAAAATCAAACGCCACAAATAAATCAATGTATGGGAAACACTGGTAATGTATATCGAAATATCACCATATATATATAATATAAAAATATCACCGTTATTGAAAAAAATTATATCGCGATACATATTGATATTGAATTATTGTCCAGTCCTAAGTAAACATATAAAATATATTTTATTTTGATTGTTTTTATTTTACAATTATATTATACAGCTGCACAACTTTGCCAAAAATATATATTGTGATCATTTTATCATATATTGCAATTTGAACTCTCACATTCCATTTCATATGAGGCTTCTAATATTGCGACTGCAGATAAATTGAGACACAAAGGAGCAACAGACCCTGCTGCTAGGTGAAATAGTTACTTCAGAGTGTTCACACTTTACAAGAACCAGCTAACACTACACATTACAACATAAACATTTATCTTGAATGCTTCAGTTTCAAATATTCAAACCTTCTAGGTTTTAGCATGACAAATCCTTAAAGGGGTCATATGATGTTGCTAAAAAGAACATTATTTTGTGTATTTGGTGTAATGAAATGCGTTTATGTGGTTTAAGGTTAAATAAACATTATTTTTCACATACTGTACATTATTGTTTCTCCTCTATGCCCCGCCTTTCTGAAACACGTCAATTTTTACAAAGCTCATCGGTCTGAAAAGCGAGGTGTGCTCTGATTGGCCAGCTATCCAGTGTGTTGTGATTGGCCGAATACCTCAAGCGTGTGACGGAAATGTTACACCCCTTACCATACTGTGATGCCGTGTAGCGACGAGACAAAAACATTAAAAGCCATTAAATATGAGGCATTTGTTGCATCCAGTGGGGACATAATTACGGATTATAATGACTTATACTGTCTTTTTACGCGTTGCGTTGCATCGCGCAGCGTAAACATAAAGCCATGTCTGCATTTGTGATCCAAAGAGAAAGGAAAAATTGAAATCGCATCATATGACCCCTTTAAGCTTTTACACTACCGATCAAAGATTTTTAAACGATTTTTAAAGACATCTCTTATGCTTCAGTGTCACATGATCCTTTAGAAAACTTTCTAATATGCAGATTTGGTATCAATATTGAAAACAACTGCATGCCTAATATTTTTGGAAAACATACTTTTTTCAGGATTCTTTGATGAAAAGAACGTTCAAAAGAACCATATTTATTTGAAATACATTTTTTTTAAATGAAACATTTCTTTAATGTCACTTTAGAATAATTTAATGTGTCCTTGTTGAATAAAGGTATTAATTTATCTTACTTTTTAACTTATATTTTTAATTTCAGATTGCATGATTTCGGAAGGATCATGTGAAACTGAAGACTGGAGTAATGAAGCTGAAAATTCAGCTTTGCATCACATGAATAAATTAGATTTTAAAATTATATCAAATTAAGAAAACAGTTCTTGTGTTGTAATATTTCACATTATTATTGCTTTGCATTTATTGATAAATAAATGGATCCTTGGTGTGCATAAAATATAATGTTTTAAAAAACATTAAAAAAAATCTTAATGATTCCAATCTTTAGACAAGTAGTTTAAAAGCTTGAGGAAACACAAATTCAAGATAAATATTTGTACTGTAGCTTGCAATGTTATATAACTGGTGTAGATTATTCAGATGATACAACAACATTTTTAATGGAATTATAAATGCATTATAATGCCTAAAAAATGTTCTTATAATGCATTATAAATACTGTACAGGCTTCATAGAAATGGACTGCAATCTCTCAATTAATCATAAAACATGCATAAATAATGAGTATAAAGGAACTTGTAAAATGCTGTTTAAAAAAATGCCTTAAATCACTGGTTCTCAATTCCAATCCTGGGATCCCCCTCTACTCAGCACATTTTGTATATCTCCCTTATTTAACACCTGATTCAGATCATCAGCTTTAAGAAGAGAGAGATCCATGAACTGAACTGAGTGTGTCAGATAAGAGAGGCATACAAAATGTGCAGAGCATGAGTGGAACTGAGAACCACTGCTTTAAATGACAATCTTAAATCTTTGAATTATCCTAACTTGACACAATAATGCTCATCACTATACCATCACAACACTCTCACCAGCACTCGATCGTTGATCTTTAGCTCCCGATCACCTTTCTTGACCGAGCCAGTCTCTGACAGATTGGACACTGACTCGCTCTTTGACCGCACCAGGTCTGAGGCTGGTGTAGCAGTTTTAGTGGGTGAAGCTGGTTTCTTAGTTGAAGCAGACACTGATGTAGTGGAGGGTGTGGGTGATGCAGCACGGGACGGAGGAGCCGTCGTTGTGCCATCCTCCTCACCTTCTGTGCGTGAAAGCTTGGACGGCCGTGTGAAAATACCCTTCAACGGTTCACACTGAAAATAGCGCACACCTGACACTGAACCATCGTTTTTCCCAAATGGCTCATCAAGTACAATTCCAGCCCACTGGCCCGGGGCAAACTGGGTCTCTCCTAAAAACTGAATTACTCCTGGCTTGTTGCCGTTAACCCAGACACGATCCTCGATCTTGAACTGCTCTCCTGCATCTTGGGCTTCAGCTGAGGATTTGTCACCTTGTGTTGGTTTAGCAGCACCAGTTCCAAAGGAAGGAAAGAAATAGGCTTTGTTCAAAATTCCAACTACCACAATGCACTTACTGATTCTGTACTTGATATACAAACTGTCATTATGTCATTATTAATTAATAATCAAATTAAAAAAACTTAGAATAACATAGGCTGCTTTTATTTTTTCATTACTGCAATGGGTCACTGCAAGTCTGGTTTTCCTAACAAGTCCTTTAAACACCTTAAACAGCCATATGACTACAGAAATAATTTTTTACAATAACTTTTAGATTTGAAATTACACAAATAAGGTAGTAAAGTGAACCTTAAAGGGTTAGTTCACCCAAAAATTTGACAGTTGCTTGCTTCTATGGAACATAAGATATTTTGATGAATATTGGTAACCAAACAGTTGCTGGTTCCCACTGATTTTAACAGTACAGAAAATGCCAAAAAAATAAATTAAATTAAATAAAACAATTTTTGACAGAGATACTTCAGAAACAATATTATTAATGATATATTTATATACAGTAAAAAGAGATGGCTCTTACCTACAGAAGGAGACATCTTTGTGACCCCAGCATTGGCTGGTCTGCCAATTTTGCTGGGTGCTTTGAGTCCACTGGGTTTTGATGTGCTCATTGTTGCTCTGAAATGGTCTGTCTATACTTGCACGTTTCCTCTCCAACAAACATTGACTGTTGAGTTTGGAGCAACAGTGTAGGAAAAAGTAAAAAAAAATAAATAAATTTAAAAATAAGTGAGGGAGAAAGGGGTGCAGCAGTGTCTGTGCAGAGAAAGACAATAGAAATATATGAGCGTATATGATATAGCATGCATGATATATGCAAGGATGTGTCTTGCTTTCTGCCGTTTCAGTAATTTCATGCAACACAATAAACACATTGTTTCATTGGTATGTTGGTGGAGTTGAGTGTAGTGTAAAACCCATTTCACACTGCACACAAGCAATATGTAAAAGCAAACTTCCGATGTGCTGACAGTGTTTTCTACTGCGCAACAAAGCTCTCTCTATACAGAAAGTAAGTCTTACACTCAAGTATTTATATCAAAGGCACAATATGTAAAACATTTTTATTAAAATATCCAAAAACCACTAGAACAGTGTTATATATTTTGCTGACTTGTGTACTTACATTATCCCAAATGTTTCGAAGAAAGAAATAAGCAATTTTAACTAGTGACACAGAGCGTGTCTATAGTGACATTGTGTCGCCTGCCAATGACGTCATAACCCCTCGATTTCCGGTTTTGTTTTGTAGAAAACATGTAAACACCAAGCACGCTTTAATATGTTGTGCATTTTAATAGACCGGTGACGACCGCACAGAGTAGCATAATAACAGAACTTTCAAATGTATCTAGTATGATAAAACAGCACTGCTTTTTTTCCCCATATACTCACGACCTGAAGGAGCGGAAACGGTCGACTGGCATAATAAAAGCTCCGCTGCTTTCGAGACGTGTGTCACGCTCGTTCAGCGCCTCGTTTCGCTTCGACGGCTTTCAGCCTCACCCTGCTTCATTCTACTACGTTAATAAATCATTAGCTCATCCATGAACATGATTTCTGCCCGAGTCCCGTCGGATTGCATCGGCTGTGGGGATGAAGACGACAACTCCCATGATTCCACACTCAGCGTCATCAAACTACGCCTTTGTCTATTTGTTTATTTTGAATACGCACCCTCTAGCGGCGAAAATTGCATATTGTGCCTTTAAGTAAAGGCTTTAATATATAAAACGGTTATCAAGAATTAGCCATTAAAAAGTAGTTAGTGAGCTTGTGCTGAAGTAAAATGAGTGACACTTCAGACAATTTGAAAAAGAATTGTTTCCAAGGCACTGTGATCAAGAATTGATTCCATCAAAGGAAATCGACTCCTTTTTTTACAGCCTTTTTTATTTTGTCACTTGTTCTTTCAGACAGTTCATTTCAATAAACAATTGCAGGCCTTCCTTTGCACTGATTGTTGTATAATGATGTCATTGCATATGTGTTTCTAACAATTTGATGTCACTGTATGTCCGTCACACTGAAATATTCACATTAAGCCATGTGCAAATGCATATGGCTGATTATTTAATTCACTTAATGAGTTAATGAGGTTTGTCACAGTTTCATTCTGTGATCCCGCATGTCAAATAACATATGACTGACAAATATGCATTAGCAGCATTTAAATGTGGGAGTGAATTCACAAAATAATTATTTTGAGAGTCATTCTTGAAATTGCTTGCTAATGGTGTCATTGGGGTGCATAGTGGAAAACAGTTTGACCCTTATTGTAGAATTTGCTGTATTCCACTTCAAACTGTAACACACCAATGTAATAATTATCTTTTGTGGTTGCCTTTCACAAGCATTTATGACAAGTGAAAAGTCAGTTGAAACAAACAACCTGTAAAAAGTCAAATGGCAATTTAAAAATGTAAATGTGTAAACAACTGTGAATGAAAATCTTCTTTTCTACACGAAATATATATATAAAAAAATATAGTTTTTCTTTCATCAGACTCAAAATGGTTGACAATAATGGTCAAGTAACCTCTACTAAACTGCTATGAGATGGACTGACCCATAAACGAAGTACTTCAAATGCCATATCTTTACTTACGGCAGATTATCATGGTTTAGATGAGTGCAAAAAATAACATAACATGGTGCAAAGATGCTGTAATAATCCCCACAGAGTGAAATGACATGATAACTTGGCTACACATACTCCTGGTCACACATGCTGCACATGTGATTGAGATCATCTGAAAAGAGAAAAGCTGCAAGTACTTAGAGACTAATTCTCTGGTGAACGCAAATATACCAAAACTTATCCCTGAAATTCCACTGATGAAAAAAATTATAATTAAATTTTTCCCAGCTACTGGTCAGTAATCTATCGGCCACATATATATTGTATCATGATACATCATGCATCCTACTTAGTGTGATTACAAAAGTCTGCTAAAAAAATATTTCATGTGCTGCTACACAGTTTGAATGGCTTACAATAAAATCAACAACAACAAAAAAATTAAGACAAATATCAGTAATGTAATTATGTAATTTTACTACTCTACTAGATTGAATTATTAGATTTTTTTATAATAAAAAAATCTAATATTTTAATAATAATAATAATAGCAATTATTAGAATTAAAACAATAACACAAAAACAATAAAAACTGACTGAATTCCTATAAACAACAGTGTAAACAACACTGTAATAACGGAGTCCAAGTAGAAAGCAGGGCTCGACAATAAGGACAGCCCGATGGCCCGAGGCCAGCAAACAGACCTTTAATTTTTGGGTGAGCTATTCCTCTTAAGCAGCTTAATTTAGCTGCTATTAAAATGTATGTCAATAATGTTAATCAAACATTAGAAAGAAAATCACTCACTGTCCTTGACCGAATCACTTTTGTAAAATAAATAAGAATGAATGTATATTGAATTTATACAATGAAGACTATTCAGTTTATTTGTACAATTATTTTATACAATATAATTTCTTATTCAGTGCTTTAAGTGTTTCAAATAGGTCTATTTTTTGAACGCACAGTGACTGCCAAATTTCAAATGAAAAACCAAAGTCCATTTTATTTTGGCAAATGCGCGCATTAAGACGGTCATGGCCTGATTCGCGTGGCGCGCACCTGCTCGTACAGCGCCAGTCTAAACTGGAGTTATTTTTCGCGCCTTGTGGCTATATGAGATCCTAATATGATGAGATTTTAAAGGGATAGTTCACCCAAAAATGAAAATACTGTCATAATTTACTCAGCCTCAAGTTGTTCTAAACCTGTATTAATTTATTTGTTCTCCTCAACATGAAAGAAGATATGTTGAAGAATGTTCGTAACTAGAAAGTTTCTGGTCCCATTGACTCCAGTAGTGTATTTTGTTTTTCATACTATGGAAGTCATGGGGGCCCAGCAACTGTTGGGTTACCAGTATTGTTCCAAATATATGAAGAGTTTATTTGCAAAAACAGATAACGTGTCACACCTGCCTCAAGACCTTTTACCGTTTGCACTCCACTTGATGCTCTTAAGCAAACAAACAGAGCAAATCTACACATATTTACCCATTTGCCGCCTATATCTTATTCCTATCTAATAGCCTATGTGCACCTGCCTCAAGATCTCTCATTCTGTTTACGATCCGATAGATGCATGTGACAAAACAGAAAATGCTGCTACTCTTACTCTTCCTGCCCCAGATG
>NW_015546018.1:33994-35036 GCF_001515605.1 Sinocyclocheilus anshuiensis | reverse complement strand
CAGTGTTGGGAGTAACGCATTACAAAAGTAATAATATTAGTAGTATATTACTTTTTGCTGTAACGCAGTAATATAACGCATTACTAATCAAATTTGGGTAATATTATTACTCGTTACAATCTCAGTAACGCAAGTTACAACAACATATTTTAACTCAAAATTAAGTGGTGAATTTACCAACACAGCAAAACAGCACCAAAAAAAAAAGTTTGTCTATTTCCTGTTGCTGGAATTAGATGTTCGAGATGACTGCAGCGACGGATTCTGGACACACTCCTGTTATTTTCAGTTAATCCATGGAGAATGGAGAAATAGCACGAGTAAAACCTGGAAACACCTGGACTGGTGCCACTAACACTAAGCGAGAGCTGCGTAGCACGAGTAAAACCTGGAAACACCTGGACTGGTGCCACTAACACTAAGCTATCGGAGAGAGCTGCGGGGTCGGAGAAGTGAAAAAAGGCGGCGGACGAGCGCAGAATGAGTATGCAAAATATTTGTTTTAGCCTAATTAACAGATTAACAAAACGAAAGGAAAAGACTGAGAGATAGGCTATGCTGCTGAGTTTGGTTCATATGCTATTTGTGTGGCGCGGCGCTCTACGAAAGTCCACGGAAAGGAAACCGATGACAGAAATAAAAGTAAACACATTGTAGTTTCGAATAATCTGTATGACCAAAAATGAAGGAGTATTTTTTGTTGTTTCCGCTGTTCAATCGCGCCGGCGCCTCACGCACACACAGCATTGCAAACGTTGCAGCCTGTTCATTATCAGAATAAAATACAGTCAACCAAACATATGGATACACTGATTAATTTAAATAGTGCTGTGTAGTAAAATCCGTGCTGTGCAGCCTGAGCTCGGGCCAAACACACATTTGCTCATGTGACGAGGATGTTTTTTAAGCTCGTTAAGTAAGCTTGGTTTACATAATAAATAATGGTTTAGCACTCAAATACATCGCAAATATGGACACATTTAATTGGATTAATGCCGAATGAGACAGGTAGGCTGCGCGAGAACGCCGTTTGCTTTCAGTT
>NW_015546018.1:32451-33711 GCF_001515605.1 Sinocyclocheilus anshuiensis | reverse complement strand
TGCGACACCAAACTCTCAACATGGAGAAATAGCACGAGTAAAACCTGGAAACACCTGGACTGGTGCCACTAGCACTAAGCTATCGGAGAGAGCTGCGGGGTCGGAGAAGAGAAAAAGGCGGCGGACGAGTGCAGACAAGCAACAAAAATTAAGTTTAACTAAAAATAAAAATCTGTTTTTATTAAATCATAGTGTATATATAAAATGAATGAATATGTGAAATATTTGACTTAAATAGCCTAATTAACAGATTAACAAAACGAAAGGAAAAGACTGAGAGATAGGCTATGCTGCTGAGTTTGGTTCATATGCTATTTGTGTGGCGCGGCGCTCTACGAAAGTCCACGGAAAGGAAACCGATGACAGAAATAAAAGTAAACACAAAGTTTCGAATGGTCTGTATGACCAAAAATGATGTAGCATTTGTTTGTTTTGTTTATTTGTTTGTCTGTTTCCGCTGTTGGATCGCGCCGGCGCCTCACGCACACACAGCATTGCAAACGTTGCAGCCTGTTCATTATCAGAATAAAATAGCCAACCAAACATATAGATACACTGGTTAATTTAAATAGTGCATACTGCGTAGTGCGTACAATCCGTTCCGTTCAGCCTGAGCTCGGACCAAACACACATTTGCTCATGTGACGAGGATGTTTTTTTAAGCGCATTAAGTAACTTAAGCATGGTTTACATAATAAATAATAGTTTAGCATTCAAATACATCGCAAATATGGACACATTATTGGATTAATGCCGAATGAGAGAGGTAGGCTGCACGAGAACGCCATTTGCTTTCAGTTTTGCATTGAATTAGCCAGCCTAATTTGTTTTGGCTTGTTTAGCAACTTATATTTTTCATTCTTGTTTTCTTCTGAAACCATTCAAAATAGCCTATAGGCTAGGTATTGTGTTTATTGTTTGTACATTATAACATTTCCTTTTATTTACTGGTGTTATTTATTATTATTATTATTATGAATGTAATAATGCCGTTTGTGCTTATCTGTGTTTAACCTAAACTACAACGTAACATTAATGTAGACCGATATACCAGTATCTAAATATGATTTTAGAATTTTATGCTATATAGACCTACCACATTACCCTCCACTGGATGTAGAATGAGCAGCAATAGACTACATTTTGGCATTTTATAATACTAATGTGGATATTTTGGTGAAAGTAACTCAAAAGTAGTGTAACGCATTACAATTCAGAGACAGTAATATTGTAATGTAACTAATTACTTTCAAAAGACAG
>NW_015546018.1:28966-31538 GCF_001515605.1 Sinocyclocheilus anshuiensis | reverse complement strand
AGTTTTTTCATTTGTTCTTATTTACTGGCTGTCACTTGTCTTTAATAATGTTTAAACTTTATATTTATGTTTATTTGTGGCTAGTGATTTTTGCTGTGGTATCGAAATTGAAATAGAGAATTGTACAATTTAACTGGTATCTAAAATATTGGTGTCATATAAGCTTATTTATTAGAATACAAAAATACAAAATACAATACAAATACAAAAACAATGATAACAGCAACTAGTGCTGGGCGGTATGACCAAAAATTAATATCACGGAACAGCTGTTCCCTCACCACAGTGCAACAGTGAAAAGGGACCCCTTTCAAACAGTGTTGCGCTCCGAACGTTGTTTAAGCGACATACGGTATTGCGGTATTTTAAAACTTAATATCATAACAAGAATAAACACCGGTATTCGGTATGAACCGGTATACCGCCCAGCACTAACAGCAACTATTTTATGTTTTGTGGCAGGGCAAGTAAAAATTTGAACCACTGGTAGAAAAAATCCTTAGCGTTGATCCCTGGAAAGTCAATCCAAAGACATTTTTCACGGTTGAATTTAATCACTGAAAGAGGTCTGAGTTGGTTCTTGTACAGACTGAACTTTTAAAAAATTACTATTTCTATTGGAGGCTGAGTGTAGAGTGTAATCTTAGCAGCAATATCAGATATTTTATGAGATTAAATGCGAGATGTCAAATTAAATACAAAAACTCTGTACGTGACTTATTGCTGCAATCAATAAAGTGGTACAAGTCCAAACCACCACTGTATATTTCAGTAAAATAACTAGGGATGCACCGAATGTTCGGCAACCGAAATTATTCGGACAAAAATAGCAACAAAAGCTCTTTCGGGTGTTCGGCCGAATAAGTGAAAAGACCGAATAAATTGTACCGAACAATGACGTGACGCGATCAAATAGAGGCGCGCAAATGCAAAAAACATGTCGACAGTGTGGAAACATTTAAATTAAAAGTGTCCGAGAAAGACGCAAAAATCGTTACAAGCACCGTCAGCGAGAGACTAATTAGCACTGCATCGCATGTCTACTATGAGAAGTGGAAGGGCTGATGGTTGCTGGTAACTGCATGATGACTGAAATCGCGAAATGCCCTTAAACAATTAAATAAACTGCAGAACGTTGTGTTTTCTAATACACAAACGAATTGCATGTATTCAAACAGCGCTGCATGAGCTCGTGGCACCAGGGTTCTAAGTCCAAAGCGCGAGGAAATCTGCGCTGAAATAGTGTTATTCGTCAGTTGCTCAGTAACATTTTTATGAATTTTTACAAGGCATGTGACAATGCGATACGTGCAACAAACGTCTTCCCAAATTCGTAATGAGAATCATTTATAAATCTACTGTTGTCAACAAAAAGAAGTGCTGAGGTCTTCCTGCGGGTTTCTGCAAAAATAAAAGCTGAAAAATTGCAAGACCTCCATCAACATTAATAAATGTTATTATTGTAATTTACAGTACTGTTGTTCTGTAAAATAAAACAAAAAAGACAATAAGGATAATAATAATTGCAACAGCTCTATTAATACATTTATTATAGCATTCAAACATAGTGTTCAGACTGGGATCTGTAATATTTTCTAATGTTTTAAACAAAAGTCTCTTCTGCTCAGCAAGGCTGCATTTATTTGTACAGTAAAAAAAAAAAACATGCCTGATTCAAGAAGGGGGTTTCAAAAATGGCCAAAAAATATTATTTTACTAACTTATTACTTTTAAGTTAAATTGTGTTTTATTGGTATAGTGTCTGCTAGAATATTAAGAAATGTTCAGTTTTAAGTAAATATTTTTAAAGCACATTTTGGCTATTTCATTTATGAAATGGGGAAAAAAATTTCGCTAAACCGTGTTCGCTATTCGGCCTTCGGCCCAGTGTTTCATTTTGTTCGGCTTCGGCCAAGAATTTTCATTTCGGTGCATCCCTAAAAATAACTAGACAGTTATTGTCTAGTCCTCAGTTGTTCAATTCAGGATTTTCTTCACCTTAACTTGGACACTAAAGAACACTGGGATTTTTAAAATCAGTAATATTATCCATTTAATTGCATACACGGAACTGAATTGAGCATAATAATGACACTATTGCCTTCCATAGATCTGCTTTACAGCTGAATTGAACTTGTTTCATAACTGATTATCCATATTGTATAAAGCACTATATATTAGGGCTGGACGATATGGCCAAAATTGATATACGGCACAAATAAATCAATGTATGGGAAACTGGTAATGTATATCACCGGTATTGAAAAAAATTATAAAGAAGGAACATGAAATAATGGATTGTTGAGTGCATAAAAACATAAGCTTTTCTTAATATCCACTTCTTTGTCTTTAAGAACTTAGAGGAACAGTTCAGCCAAAACAATTTGCTGTTAATTTACTTACCCTCTGGACATCCAAGATGTAGGCGACTTTCTTTCATCAGCAGTAGGGCTGGACGATATGGCCAAAATTTATATCACGATATATTTCTTAATTTCGGTCGGTACGATATAATTCCGATATCGATATGAACACTATTAAAAAAGCCTCATAAAAACGGCCAAGAACGGCC
>NW_015546018.1:9091-13317 GCF_001515605.1 Sinocyclocheilus anshuiensis | reverse complement strand
TGGTAATGTATATCGAAATATCGGAAATGTGTTTAAAAATCATATCACCGTTATTGAAAAAAATTATATCGCGACACATATTGATATTGAATTATTGTCCAGCCCTAATCAGCAGAGACTGCTTTTTTGACTCTCAAAGTGACGGCACCCCTTGACTTGCATAATATGAATCACCAAGGACCATGGATTCAGCTAATCATCTTTAGTCTCTACTGAACAAAAAAAAGTCACCTACAATGTGAATGGGTGAATAAATTTAAAAAAAAAATTTTTTTTCATTTTTGGGTGAACTATCCCTTTAATAATGTCAATAATAGTGCACTAAAAAGAATCAACATGAAAAAAAATGAAATGTATAATTAAACTTACAACCCAACTTTTATTAACTGTCTGTAACTACTGTATGTACTAACCTTTAAATGTATCATTTAATACAATCATGTGTACATGCCCATCACATTGTACTTCCATCTACAACACTTTCATGTAATTACATCTGTAGCCTAATTAATTTATGTAATTACATCAATAATCACTTTTTTGTCCCTATTCCTACCTCTTAACCCACTTTTAAACCCAACCAAACCTGTAACCTTATACCACCTCAATAGTAGCAAGAGTTTTGCACTACAACATGAGCAAGTATATACACAGGTGCATCTCAATAAACCTTGACACGTCTGTGTGTGGTGGCTCTTGATGCCTTGACCCCAGCCTCAGTCCATTCCTTGTGAAGTTCACTCAAATTCTTGAATCGATTTTGCTTGACAATCCTCATAAGGCTGCGGTTCTCTCGGTTGGTTGTGCATCTTTTTCTTCCACACTTTTTCCTTCCACTCAACTTTCTGTTAACATGCTTGGATACAGCACTCTGTGAACAGCCAGCTTCTTTGGCAATTAATGTTTGTGGCTTACCCTCCTTGTGAAGGGTGTCAATGATTGTCTTCTGGACAACTGTCAGATCAGCAGTCTTCCCCATGATTGTGTAGCCTAGTGAACCAAACTGAGAGACCATTTTGAAGGCTCAAGAAACCTTTCCAGGTGTTTTGAGTTGATTAGCTGATTGGCATGTCACCATATTCTAATTTGTTGAGATGTGAATTGGTGGGTTTTTGTTAAATGTGAGCCAAAATCATCACAATTAAAAGAACCAAAGACTTAAACTACTTCAGTCTGTGTGCATTGAACTTATTTAATACACGAGTTTCACAATTTGAGTTGAATTACTGAAATGAACTTTTCCACGACATTCTAATTTATTTAGATGCACCTGTAGCATCAAACGCTTATTTTTTGTTAAACAAAAGTACATTGTAGTTAAAGACACCTAATATAAAGTAGAAACTACACTTCTATAAAAGATATGGCAGCTCAGAATTCAGTTTTGTTTGACTCTCCCTGACAATATCTTAGTCTTAACCAAAATAAGCTCCCAGTTAAACACTGAAAAACTGACCAACAAGACAAACCACAGCAAACGCAAACAACTCAAGCAATCAGTTTCATTTTGCAGTGGCAATTAAAAATTAAAAGGCAACTCTCAAAAAGTTATTCTGGCATAAAATCTAGTGCAGCATTATAATCAGGCGCCACATCTGGGGCTTCAAAATCTGAGCCGATTTACCCTACAGCTTGACCAATGCGAGTCTGGTTTAGGATTCCAACCAAAACAACGACCCAATATGAAGAACAGGATATCATTTACAAAACCTTTAAATAAACTATAGGTTTGACGACGAATGCTTAGCAGTTTCGACCTTAAAGCCCAAATGAGTAGTTTTAATGAGATAGTTTTCGAAGAACATTTTCAAGGAGTTCAGAAAAAGTTTAAAGAATCCCACACAAAATAACACACCACGTCACAAAAACTAAACCGATATATTTTGGCGTCACAGGACTTTCCCCCTTCAAGCAAGTTACACGCAAGTTTCAATACGCGATGAACATGGAGAAAGTTCACTAGTCCTTATGACGACTTTCTGCAATGTCACATCTTGACTAAGTTAATCGAACCAAAATAGAGCCGCAGTCAATAAAACCGCAGTGCTAGTCACCGCACATCTATCATCAACACGTTTACACCACAGCTTTTGTTTAAGAACAGCTGATGACAAATCTAACGAAGGAAAATAAGGTTAGCGAGTGCTGACCGAGGGCCGAAGAGCAACCTGTATTAGATGGGAAATACTGACTTAGCAACTTCCGATGGTAAAATGCGGTGATCTCCTTGCGATCCACGCCTCCCTCTCATCTGAACACTTAACCCAGCGATCGCGTGCTCACCTGCTGGCTTCTGGCCGCGTAGTGCTACCAAAAATGCGCCGGGTTCTCTTCAATCTACTTTGCTTGACGCCCGCGTTGGTTAAGGATTTAACCTGGTGCGTTCAAGCACCCACTTCACTAGTGACACGAGTGGCGTAATGACGTACACTCTCTCTGCTCCGCCCAGGCCAACGGGAACCCTGAAGAGGCGGGCTGAAGAAAAAAGCAAATGTGTTGGTCGGTTGTAGTAAAAGGAATTCCGACTCTTCGTTTAAAAGCCACTTCTGGCTTTTATAATTCAGCTAAATTTAGTAATGTTTTGAGATATGGTGTGGTGTGTACAAATATCATTTATATTATGCAAATACTAAACCTTTCCAAACCACCATCATTTTACATTATTTCTGGTATAAAAACCTAAATATATGTGAAAACATCAAACACTGTTAAAGAACGTTATAGTAAACTATCCAAAACACAAACCATTAAGATCTAGAAATACTATATGCAACTTCAGACAGACTCCCAGGTCTCTCACACAAATTGCCTCCTGTATGTAGGCTATATGAATCATCTACACTTACCACTTACAAACCCCACAGTGGTAATGTTCTAGAATCATTATAATAAAAGCCAACACCATTTGCAAATCTATAGCCTAACTTACCTGAATATTTAATGTTAGTTTTTTTTCCTGGCACACCTTTCATGCAGGTCAAATTCGTGTAATCTCTTTCTGAGTGTAGATAGATGCACTTTTTCACCAACAGTTGCAAAACTTAGCAAATCCTGTGATTACATTTTGGGGTTCTTGGAGACTACTTTTTGCATAAGATTGTCTTCTCTTGAGCTGAATTTGCTGGGAGGGCCAGCAACACATTGGACACATTGGAAACATTGGCTACTTGTAGATGACAGTGGAATGATGTATTTCAAATAATTTGGACAGCTTTTTAAATCCCTTGCCAGTCTCAAAGGCATCCACAACCTTTTTTCAAGGAACTCTTTAGATTGTGGCATGATGACACCACAAACCTCAAAAGCAAAGGGAACACCAGACACTAGATATAAGAAGTTTAAAAAAGACAGGTTCTACCTGCACTCCCTACGTAGTCCAATCTTTAACATCTTATTCTACTTTTATGGATTAGAAGGTGTAATAAATGTAAAGATGTTTTTACTTTTTCACCTTTGTGGGGTAGAAGAACACTGTGGAGGAACAAGGAAAGACAGGGAGGAAAAAATAAAGACAATCACTATCATCTACTTGGGTAAGAAACTATTTCTAAATAAGACAGTCCATATCAGTGCTCTTAATCTTCTTAGGCCCCTGTACATCTTTCTTAGAGTAGGATATACTGTACAGTATGTTGTACTGTATCTCAGATATTTATTATTATCTTTGGTGTTACAGATTCAGGTGACATGTGTGACCAGTGGTACCACATGTACAGATTTGCTGTAAAGTTGCTTTGTAATGATTTGTATCGTGAAAAGCGTTGTACAAATAAACTTGACTTGACTTGACTTGACATGCAGTGAGTTCAAGAGCCTGACCCCATGAAGCCCTACAGCTGTGTGGCGTGCCAATTTTAATCTTCCCCTCCCATTCCTTTTTATTATTATTGTTAAAGTTTTTGTAATGTTAAAGTTACTGTTAAAGCTAAGAATTTTTAAGACTTTTCTAATGTTTATGTGATTTAAATTATTTTTAGCTCATACTGTTAGAAATATTAAAAGATTTTATTGTAAATTAAAACATTGGTTTTATTTATATTATTACATGTATATTATACTATATAATGGTAGTAAACGGTACATTTATTTTACATTTGTGTGTAATATATATATATACAGTATCTCACAGAAGTGAGTACACCCCTCACATTTTTGTAAATATTTTATTATATCTTTTCATGTGACAACACTGAAGAAATTACACTTTGCTACAATGTAAAGTAGTG
>NW_015546018.1:0-8987 GCF_001515605.1 Sinocyclocheilus anshuiensis | reverse complement strand
TACTCACTTCTGTGAGATACTGTATATATATATATATATATATATATATATATATATATACATACAACAGTTCATTCTGGTTCTCAAATCTGATTGGTTGAGAACCGTGAGATATTGTACTGGTATCGCTACAGGAACGCCCTTTCACAATTTTGTATCACTCCGCTTGTTCTAGCCGGGTCTATGTTTTTTTTATTTTTTTTATTTTTAATTCACTGAGCTAATCGTAGAGTATGTTAGTTAATATAAGAAGAAACAAACATTTTTTTATTAATATTTCATTTGATATTAACTACGAAAGCTCAACAGACGATGAATATGCAGGGGAATCACTAACAGGCCAAATAGCAAGAAGTCCAGCCATTACACCTGCAGATTTGGACAATTTAGAAAAAACCCGACATGAAAATAACACGGTGCGGCAAACAGTGTGGGCTGTGAACTGTTTTAAATCATGGTTATCCGAAAAACAGCTCAATATCGACTTCAAACACATCGAGAAATCACAAATGAGCGCAGTTTTGCTCGATTTCTATGGCTCCATTAGGACCAGTAAAGGAGATGTAGCTATGGTATCAGCAGTTAGCCTACTTGAGTCTTCGATCGGCGCTGAATCGCCACATTAATGAACCTCCTCTTAGCCGTGCGTGGAATTTAATGCAAGACCCTGAGTCCGCCAACAACGTTTTTAAAGGAGTTGTCAAACAGATCCGACGATCCGGTACAGACAGATCACACTACCCTCCGATTTCATCTGAAGACCAGCAAATACTGAAGCGATCTGCTGCACTTGACCCTGGCAACCCGAAAGGTTTATTAAACAAGGTGTGGTATGACATTCAGTTACACTTTGCACGAAGAGGGAAGGAGGGCAATCGACATCTTATGCCAGACTCGTTTGAACTAAAGAGAGACGAAAATGGTACGAAATATGCCACGTTGACATTTAATGAGGAAACGAAAAACCACAAAAACCCACCGGAGGTCGACAGGGAAAATCGGAGGGGCGCTATGTTTGAAGAGTAACCCCATGTGCCCAGTTTCTTCGCTAGAGAAATATCTCAGCAAACTCCCATCTGACGCAAAAGCATCTATCTGCACCCTAAGAGGAAATTTGAAGCTAACGACCAGATATGGTATAGTCCTTTGGACATTAATCAGCTGTCACAAATGCTCCCGAGAATGTGCGAAGAAGCTGGGACGCGATCGTCCTACACGAACCACAGCATCAGGGCCACTGCAATCCAAAAATTGTCTGATGCAGGGCTCCAAGCGAGAGAAATTGTAGCCGTCAGCGGACACGGGTATGTTTCTGATTTGTTTAACCCATACAGTGGAAATGAAATGATGCAAAATACGCGTTCTAATTTAAAAGGGTTTTTTTTTTTTTTTTAGGTCAGAAAGCTCACTGAAATCCTACTGGAGACCATCACTAAACAACAGAAAACGCTGGAGTGCAGTACTAGCATCAGAGCAAACGGAAACCATACCAGAAAAACAACAAAGAACAACAAAGACTTTATCTCCGATTAACTATTTAGCGGGATGTATACGGCAACGTACAAATAAATGTGAACAGTGGTTCCGAGAACCATCACTCGCTGTAAATCAGAAATGTAATAGATTTTGAGCAAATTGTAATTGTTTAATGATAAACAAAAATACATAAATAATATATTTTATGATATGCTTATGACATTTTTTGTTGTAAAATAAAATAAACCTGACTTTGAGATAAAAAAAAAAAACTTAGGAACAAAAAATATATAAATATATTTTATGTTATGAAATGCTGATTACTTTTTTGAGGGAAAAATATCAGTTGTTTAACTTATTAACTAGCCTTTTGTATAAATGTTAATGTTGCGTAAGATGCTGGAAATGTACTTATTTCCCAGCTAACAAAAAAAGGTCCCCAGGACGTCCCCTAAATGGCCTCTGCGAACGTCCCACGGACGTCAGCGTGTAGGGTCCCCTTTTACGTCGAGCGGACGTTCGAGAAGACCACACATACATACACATATATATATATATATATATATATATATATATACACACACATACAGTATTTGGTTATCCATGGAAGGACAGATAAGTCACCTTAAATTATTTGATTGGTGTGTCAGGCATTTTCAACCACATAACAATGGGGTTATGTTGTGTATGAAACACACAAATAATGTTTAATCTACTGCCTCCAAATCATTTACCTTATTTTTTTTATTATGGAAAAAGATATGAAAATGTACATCTTCAGGAGAATATAATATATACATAAAATGTTCCAAGTAACAAACAAGGCTAAAACATGAGAAAATTGCTGTTTGTGTACTGAACTCATCTGCACAGTGAAAACAGCACCTACTACGGTCAAAGAACAATGGTCAGTGTTCAGATTGCGTTAACCTGTAATGCTGCCTGAAGGGGACCATTTGGTGACTTTGCTGTACTAGAGGTTGTTAATTTGGAGAACATCATAGCCAAATTGTGTGAAATGGATTAGGGTAACAGATTCTGGTAACCTGTTATGCTGCGTTGTCAGATTTGGTGACCCTCCTGCATGTCCATTACTGTTCATATCAGACCAAAATGCTTACTAGGCCATAAAATAGAGGAGGTTAGACATGATCAGAGCGAATTTTGAGACTATTATAGTCATTCTGTGTCAGATGGAGGATGGAGGGTAAGATTTCGGGAACCCATTATGCTGCTTTGTTAGATTTGGTGACCCTGCTATATGTCCATTAGGACACTGTACAAATCAAAACAAACTTTTTTAATTATAAATTTTTTTTATAATTGTGTTTTATATATATATATATATATATATATATAAAAAAAAACGCAATAGCACTTGGAAAGCTTGTCTAGTAATCATGTTTCTTGAAAAACCTGTTTTGTATAGTTCAATCGTGAGCCAGTAGTCACAGACACTATTTGCGAACCCAACTCGCCTATGTGGTCGAGTTAAAGCTAAACAGTGACAACAGCACCTACTACGGTAACAGAATACGATGGTTACAGAATTTGGTGTAACACCGCATTTCAGCTGGAATCGGCCCGACTGTGCTTGCTTTCTGGATACCAAGGTGTGGAGATCCGGGCTGGAGCAAGTCTTTTTCTGCCCATGTCTTTAGCCCCTCTGTGTCAAACTGCTCTTCCTTTACGGGACTGAATGAGCACGTATGGAGCGATGGCCAGGGTTGAAGAGATGCTTGCAAGTCATCTCTCCCCTAACCCAGCAGGCATTTCAACGTTGATTCACCGTCGGGTACCATGGTTGAATCAACGTTGGATTAAGTTTCGATATTGCAAATTGGATCAACGTTGATATTGTGATGTTGTTTCACCGTCGTACCTTCAGCATGGGTGAATACACAACTAGGCCTATACGTTCAATTAGAACCTAGTTTGCATTTAGATCAACGCTGTACATTCATAAAGTTTCAAAATCAAATGACTGGCAGCAATGGCTTCACAATCAACTTCAATAAACTACTACATGCTCAATTTTGTAAAACGGTTTTATTTTGGAAACATGCTGTATAAAACGGATAAAAATAACCCCAAACTTTAGCTTGCAGTGTTTGGATGTATTGTTAAAAACCATGTAGAAGAACAATCCAAATACAATAAAGACTCAAAAAAAAAAAAAAAAAGTTTTTGTAAAATAACATGCATATTTTGCACTGCACTTGCAAGAGAAACCTTAGTACTTTTTTTGACTGAAAACATTTGATCTTTTATTTTGGTGAAAACCTATAGTTTCCATGAAAACATGTTTTACTAATGTGTCTCGTTACAAGATATTTGCACATTTGTGCAGTGAAAATGTTGAACAGTTTGAGAATGGAACCTGCAACAGAAACCGTGTCAGTGGTAAAGGGGTATAGGAGCATGTAACCACCCGTCTTGATTTTTGTCGACAGCCAGAGGTGGCACTAAATTTGACAGAGACAGTCACCTTAATTCTTTACACAGGAAAAACCCTGCCTTGAATGAAATGCATTTAATATTTTAAGTAGAAATGTTACTTCAAATTCTGAAAAAAAAAATGTTAGAACCAACAGCCTTGTGCATATAGCGTGGTTGTGTTTCGGGTGATCCTTGAAAGAGTCCCAGCTCTAGGTCCTTTCTGATGCCGTCCCTTCTCTCTCTCCCACTTGTGCGCGTTCTGTACTGTCCTGTATAAATAAAAACAAAAACACCAAAAATAAATCCTCATAAAATATCAACTTTGATACTGTGAAATATCTTTAACTGAAAACTGAATGCAAAACAAATCACATACAATATTTTCACTTTACAGTTCAATAACAGTGGGGTTGGAAACAAAGTGCACAACACTATTCATTAAACACTTATTTAATGTATTCAGATTAAAGTTTACAATATTAACAAATTATTCACAAGCAGTTTTTTCAGAGCCCCCAGTTACACTGTTTTAATCAGAATTCTAACTATACAGTGTATTTAGTAAAACAAGTTAAATCAAATTAAGTACATTTTTATTAAACTAAGTAAAATCAAAACCTATCACAAAAGGTCAATGAATCTCTACCAGAAGTGACAGTGCAATGAAGCAGATGAACAAGTCCTTACCAATAATAAGCTGGATCCTTGATGACTCTACAAGGGGAAAGAAGAAATGGTTTACGGAGTTCTTAAAAAGCAGTATTTCTTTTTATACCATTCCTTTAAACCAGTGGTGCTCAAACTTTTTATACCAAGTACCACTTCAGAAAATATTTGGCTCTCCCAGTACCACCATAATGACCGACATTCGATTTCAGTAGCGTAGTAGGCCTAAATATTCAGCTACAGCTCTGCACAGTTCAAAAACGAGGCAGTTTTAAAATCACATACAATATTTTCACTTTACAGTTCAATAACAGTGGGGTTGGAAACAAAGTGCACAACACTATTCATTAAACACTTAAATGCATTCAGATGAAAGTTTACAATATTAACAAATTATTCACAAGCAGAGCCCCCAGTTACACGTTTTAATCAGAACCCTAACTATACAGTGTATTTAGTAAAATAAGTCAAATCAAATTAAGTACATTTTTATTAAACTAAGTAAAATCAAAACCTATCACAAAAGGTCAATGAATCTCTACCAGAAGTGACAGTGCAATGAAGCAGATGAACAAGTCCTTACCAATAATAAGCTGGATCCTTGATGACTCTACAAGGGGAAAGAAGAAATGGTTTACGGAGTTCTTAAAAAGCAGTATTTCTTTTTATACCATTCCTTTAAACCAGTGGTGCTCAAACTTTTTATACCAAGTACCACTTCAGAAAATATTTGGCTCTCCCAGTACCACCATAATGACCGACATTCGATTTCAGTAGCGTAGTAGGCCTAAATATTCAGCTACAGCTCTGCACAGTTCAAAAACGAGGCAGTTTTATTCCTAAGAATATTTATTGTTGTCAGTCACTTTAACATTGTAAATACACAGTTTGAACATTAACACTGCACCGTTCTTAGATAGAAAAAAAAAATTAAATAATGATTAATTAAAGTGTTGTACCAAAAGTAAAAAAAATAAAATAAACTGTACTCAAATAAAGATTAAATTACAATGTTAATTAACATTCATTTATATTTAATTTAGTGATACATCTGCGTACCACTAGAGGGAGCCTGAGTAGCACTAGTGCTACTCGTACCACATTTTGAGAACCACACTGGCTTTAAACAATTTTAATTCATTTAAATTGTACCGACATTCGCGATTACATATTCTGAAAAAAAACGAACAGAGTATGTTATCTTTGAGACTATTATACGATTAAAAATAACACCTAATGCATGGCATTCACATCAGAAAAATGTGAAAAATCTCACTTTTTGAAAGGTAAAGAGCCTTTTTCTTACCTGATTTTGTCCGTATGTTTGCAGGACCTCACAGATCACATCTGACCCTTCCTGTGTTCACATTTCAGTTTTTGTTCTCTGTTGACGTGTCACGACTCAAATTCGTTCAAAATAAAAAATAAAAAAAATTAACAGGCAAATATAAAATAATTAAAGACCGACCGAACAGTAGTGATGTTACGTTCGTGAACGAATCGTTCTTTTTGAACTAATCTTTTAGGTGAACGAATCGTTCACGTAATCCATTGACTCATATTTCTCGTTCGCTGATATTCCTCCCTCCATAGCAGCGCGGCGCTATTAGCAGCGCATCCGCAGATCAGTGAACCGGGTAGCTGTCAAAGACATCCGGTCAAAGAATGACTAAACCTCGAGCCAATAGCCTTCGAGTATGACATGTGACGGCGCACGTGATTTGTTGAATGTAGTGAACGAATACGCCCATCACTGAACAAGATCTTCTCGTTAGTGAACGAAATGACTGAACTGGTACATGTCGTTCATGAACGAGTTGAACGAACTGGTACATCTCGTTCAGTGTTGCCAAGTCCACGGTTTTCCTGCAGAATTGGGCAACTTTAACACTGTTGCCGCTGGGTTGTTTTTCATGTCCGCGGGTTGAAGCGCCCAATAACATGATATTCAGCCCCTGAAATGCGAATTTTACAGGAGGAACCCTGCCGAAAGTGTATTTTACTGCCCAGAACGCGATTTTTACCGGGGAACCCCCCTTGAAATGCGATTGGGCTAGTTTTGAGTAGCAATTGGGCGGGTTTTGTGAAAACCTGGCAACCCTGATCTCGTTTGTGAATGAAATGACTGAACTGGTACATGTCATTCGTGAACGAAATGAACGAGAGTGTACTGGGTCAGTCGGCCATTTAGCATGTCAATCTCAATCAGCAATCAGCAGAAAGCGGAAGCAAAGCTTATATATTCATATTTAGCATACAGAACATAACTCCACGTTTAATCCCCGATTTATGAATGTGTAAATGTCTGACCAAACAATTAAAATGTTAATTATGCAAGAAAACCTGTGCTTTGGTCATCTGGACAATTTATTTAGACTATTTAATGAGTAGATTATGCACACATTTTAATAAAGCCAAATCAGTTTTTTTGCAAGCGGCAACCTTCCGGTCTCTCTCGTGAAACCAACACGGAAGTGACTAAAACTGCAAATCATCAACTGACCGCTTACAGGCTGGCTCCAAAAGGGAGTCCGTCCCATAGCAGCTCACAGTCAGCCGGCTCACTCAGAAAGATGATAATGGTCATTTTCAAATTTAGAAAGATGAGAAAGTTTCATTGGCCAGTTTCCTGGATGACAGCCAGATTAACCAATCATGATCAAAGCAATAAGGTAAAATGACCAATAGGAATTGTTTCAGCGTGGTAACGCAGCAAAATGTATTTACTTTTATTGTTGTTGATAATATTTTAACATGCCTTTAGATTTTAGAATTGGTTTCATGATCAAAATACTGTAAAATGCTAATGAAATAATAATGATCTTAAATAATTGAATTTAAAATGGCAGAAATGTCTTTTGTATGCTGTTGAAGACATTAAATTGATTCAACATGCAGACCTTGTTAAAAAAAAAAATCAACGTTGATTTACAAGTGTGTTAACCTTTTTCAACCATTTAGCATTAATTGTTTCAACGTTGAAACAACAACTGTCATTAATTCAACCATATTTCAACGGTGAAGGTCGGTCATGTGCCGGCTGGGAGCACACAGACCATGTTTTAATAGTAAAGGATGAACCAATATAGAAACATGCGTTTTATCATTTAGAAATACCTACAAATTGTAGCTTTTTTCAGAGCAATGGAGTCTAATTAGATTACATGATTTATGTGTTAATGAAGTATTCTCATCATAATTTGCTGACAGGTTCAGGACAAATAAAGTTTCTATTTTATCAATAACAAAGACGAAGTTTACCATTACCAACAGCAAGTAAATTTTATTGCCGCTTGAATGTTAAAAAGCCCCAAACTGCACTCGTCACAAGCTCTACATGCAGGTCTTTGCAGTTACTTTAAGGAAGTTTAACCATGGCTGGCTCCAGACCGTTATTTTGCACTGAATGACCTTGAAGGAAAAGATATTTAAAAAAAAAAACAACATGGAACACTTTTAACATGGAAATCGAGAAATGTAAACAGATAATCACAATATTGTAAAGTAGACACAGTGCGTCTTACCCGTGCAACTTTGGGATCCTTATGAATGGCACAAAGGGTCTCAACTCCACCCTTTTTGCAGTTGGTTCTGCCCAACTTCACAGTGAAGATGTAGTTCATGCCAGCGACAACCTGGAGTGTCAACCAGAAACATGTTCAGACATAGTTGGGCCAACCCAGAGTATAAAAAAAACCTGTATAGGTCCCAATTAAAAAAAAAATAAATAAAAAAAATAATTCAAGTTAAGGCCAGCCACCACTGTTACGAAGTCATGCTGGAGAAAGCTGGCTCTCTCTCTCTCTTTCCAAGTTTCAATATTTATTGAACCTGTCTAGCAAATCACACCTGAACAATCCTTTACTCTTACCTTATATAAAATTATTACGTAGCATATAATATAAATAGCTTTCAAGTTGAGGCAAACGGTTCTGTTGTTCTCTTTGTACAACTGGGAACAATTTTATGGTTCTGAGATTTCACAATTCTGAACAAATCTTTACATGTCATCATTCAGTCACCATGACAGCGTTCTAGGAGGAACTTTATCACTGGGTTTGATTCAGCGACGTTCCCAGTTTAAATTATTACAAACCGAATAAACGTTTAAAGTACTTACTTGTTGTTGGACCTTGATGACCTTGGAAACCTTACGCACAAACTCATCGTTGCTTTGTCTGTTGTACTGGGCCACTGCGAACCGTAACGCCTTCTGAACATCTTCATCGTTAATGTTTGCATCTACAGGGCCTCCAGGAACCCCAGCACTCGCCACGGCCAAAGTCACGACCAAAAACGACACAATCATCTTACAACACATGCTTGAATGGGATTAACTGGCTCGCCCTGTCTTGATTCTGCCTTGCTCCTTGTTATAGCGACAAGCAAACTGCAAACAATTCTGT
>NW_015546017.1:323594-329246 GCF_001515605.1 Sinocyclocheilus anshuiensis | reverse complement strand
ATCAGGTTTTTATAAAACTCTGAGTTAATGTCAATAACTGGGACAAGTCTCATGGAGCCATACTTCTTAAGGAAGTCTACGATCTCCTCATCTTCTGGTGATTCAAGCAAACCACTCACCATTACTCAAATGACTTTTAAGTCAACAAAACAGTATGAAGGCACCTTTAGCGGTGTGAATACTATCAAAGATCTGCTACAGTGGTGACTAGCTTAGCTGAGCTAGCCTAAACAAACCAAATCAAATTTGCATTTAAATGTTAATGATTAGCACGCGGCTAACGCGATTAGCGATCTTTTATGAGCATCTCAAACTACATAAAACAATCTGAATCTGTGTCTATATGGTATCAAACAGCAAGAATCAGGTTCACAACTCCGATTGGTTTTAAAAGAACGGTATTTCGTGCCATAATGGAGCTAGCACAATCAGCATAACACTCACATTAGTATTAGCATCCTTACCGGAGGTATCTTGAGAAGCTCGCTGTCATGCGGCTTAACTCTCTCTCTCACAGCTTTCAACCTAATGGACACACCATATTTCAATATTTGGTACGAGATTTTTCTTTGAATTTCTATCCTTCAGAGGATATTTTTCATACCAGTCCTTGTTGCTTTCTAGTAGCGTCTTCACCGGAGGAAAGGCGTGGTGTTTTTTTTTTAATAGTAAATTCCCTGGGGTGTACGCGCCACCCACAGGCATAGTAGAGAGTTGCACTCCAGTAACCTTGTGTGGGTTACATTTGCATTTATGCATTAAACAGAAAAGCTCGGCCTAGTGGAGCAGGCGTTTATTTCAGATTAAGCACCTGTTTTTCACTGGAAAATCATGCACAGATCTGTAATTCCAAAAGCTAGAGGGCCAAGTGGGAGGAAATGGCTTATTTTAGAGAAGCTATTCCAAGGCCGTTGCTCTTTGTGTTACTGTCATTTGGTGCCTATGACTCATAGCCTTATAAAGTCATTACATAGCTCTCAGTATATGAAATTTACTTCTGCTTTATGCAGAATGCGATGGCCCCGTGGCAGTCTGTTTGGTCAGTGTGCGAGTATATTTATTTATTCAGTCTACAGACCTATGTTAGCTGCAACTGAATTAGCTCATCTAAATAAACATATAGTGGCTTTTTAAGTTAGTGTCAGCCTGTGCTACCGCAACCAAACAGACACGGTGAGCAGAGCTGAGATAATCATAACTAGCTGAGGACTCTTAACAAATGGTGGAAGACAGTTGCGCCACCAGTAAAGATGAGCTACTACTCCCACAAGAATTCTCTGGTCTTTCTTTTTAGGAAGTGACTAGAGTGGGCTGCCCAACTCTCTCACATCATTACTTGCATTCACGTGCAGCACCTTGCTTTCACTGTCCTTGAGTGAAATGGCATACAAACCTTACTGTTCAGAATAAATGCATGTATAGGATAATTCTCCTTGGCTATGTTTGGAATAGAACATTAGTGCACTAAATACTACACAGTATGCTGTATATTGTACAGTGCCAACTGTTTTTTTTTGTTTGTTTGTTTGTTTTTTTGTGAAGCATAGAATGGTGATGGTAGAGCAAAAAAAAAATTCTGATTCTGGTTCTTTAGTAAATCAATTTAAAACAATTCTTGCGAAAGGTATGTTTACACAGACTTGTATTTTGTATTTTTAGAGGTGGCATAAATGTAATCCAATAATTGGCCTTGACTATTTTAAACAATATTCATCAATATTAAACAAAGAAAGAGAAAAATGTGGTAACACTGCAAAAAAAAAAAATTTGTATCCAAATGCATGCTGTCATATAAACAGCCAGCCAGTAACAAATGAACTTTTCCACGACATTCTAATTTATTGAGATGCACCTGTATGTCTGAATTTACAGTATTAATAAAACAGTAGGCAAAGTTTTGGATGACCTACTATTTCTGGTAAGATTCTGAAGTGTGTGTCCAAAGGATACTTTACTGTACTATGAGGCCAAGGGAGAGGAGTTGTGAATGGCAGTAAAGTGATGCAACTGATGCTGGTAGGTCACATGACAACAACAACATGATGAGTGTAGTAAGTCCAAATTAAGCTCATACTACACAGATTCATACTATATAGAACATACTGTAAGGAATTTAACTAATTAATTCTTATAAGGGAATTAATCATTAATTTTATTTCTAGCTCAGGTTTTGAGAGGACTCAAATCTGAAAATTCGAAGTCAACCTGATTAAAACTGATTTCAAATTTGATATTAACAACACCAGACAATGATTCTTTATAAATGAAACACGAATTTATTGGCTATTTTAAATTACATTGACCTAAGCTAAGACATACACATACACACACACATACATACAGTCTCTGAAGAATGAAAATGATGTTAACGGAGTTCTGAGGAAAGCCCAAAGTTCTAACTCGTTTTCACGAGTTACAAGTTTACTGCTTAAATCAATCATCAGCGCCAGTTCAGCAGATAGAAGAGTTTGTTCGTTACTTGCGTTTTGTTGAAAGCTGAGTTGTTTGTGCGATGTTACGGCATGGGAGCGCTTTGTCGCGCAGTCACCAAGGTGGAAAGCCACAGCTCTAGAGAGAGTAAGCAGCGAGCAAGCCATGAGGGCTTTGTGTCCATTTTTAACCAGGCTGACTTCGGTCCATCCCACAGATCGTTGTTCCAGTAAGATAGTGGCTGCGGGGCTTAGCCATGCCCTGTGTGGTTCCTTTATCATGCATGAATCACATGCTTCCAGTGGGGCGTATTCCTGCAAGTTTTAATAACTTCTTATAAACATATCATCACCGGAAAACGATGCTGAATATCAATTTTTCACTCACACCAATGTTCTGTGAATAAAACAAGCTTTCATTCAAGCTCAAACAACAGGTATTTTGTATACACAGTAATTGTAATAACTAAAAAGAAAAGTTATAAGGCAAAGATTAAGATATCATGGTTTCAATAAACACATCAAATATATATATACGGCATAACAAATGGATACATTTTCACTACTTATGAGTTTTAAACGATTGTCTTTTAAAATCGTTATGCAACGTTCTGTTTCTTTTGTTGTAAGAGAAGTTTGTAAGGGTTTCAGAAAGACAGGAAGCAGATGGTCAAACGTCATGTGATAGTCACGCATAGATCCCGTGTCCGCAGGCCTGAGGCGTCAGTTAATTTACTTCCTGTGCCTTCACTGGTTTCTATACATTAGCGATCACGAGACATCGCGAGGTATCTATATGTGGTGAAAGAACTTTTCAGTCCTGATACAAAAGATCTCTGTGTTATCTCCTGATTGGATTAGTTCGAAGCCTCATGATGAGTTGATTCAGTGGCATATCAGAGTCCATTCATTATAGAAATCCCTACAATACTTTTTAATGGTTGTGAAGTAATTACTTATTTAAAAGTAACTACTCATAGAGTATGCAAACTCACTCCCCTGATCTCGACTGATGCTAGAAATGGTCGCCGTAAGACATGTTCCTGGATCAACATCTTTTGATGATCCTGGATCAACATTATTGTTCAAAAATATAGACTTAACCCAATCCCTACCCCTAAACCTAACCCTACCCATAATTTATTCCTAAAATCATTTTGAAATTATAGCTGATTAACAAGGGTGTAGAAGCACCTAACCCTGATTGTAAGCCTAAAACAGATATTTCCAGAAAAGTTATATCTCAATTCGGATTGGTTGATTGGAATGTTGTTCCAGGATCAACAAGGATGATCGCTCACCTGCTAGAAACACCAGTTTGAATCCTGCGGGTTGAGTAGAACCAGAGGGGTTAAATTGGTGCCATGACCCAGATGGGAGTGAGGTTTAGGGAGGTGAGTGTAACGGATGCCAGCTGGTAAGAGATGTGCAGGTAAAACCTCATTCAAGTGGTTCACTAGCAACTGACGATAGAGGCTGCGGTCTTTATAGTCTTTGTTAGCGCAACTGACTCCCATGCCGGAAACACCGGTTTGAATCCTACACTGAGCGGGTTGAGTAGAAGCGGAGGTGCTGTGACCGAGGTTGGAGTGAGGATTAGGGGGTTGAGTGTAAACGAGGCCAGCTAATAAGTGCAGGTAAACCTCACACCCCTGATCTTAAGAGGTGCACTAGCATGTGACGCTAGAGGCTGCAGTCTTTAATGTCCTTGTTAGTGCACCCACCTCCCATGCTGGAAATGCCAATTTGAATCCCACTTAGAGCGGGTCAAGTAGAACCGGAGTGGTTACATGTGTCCAGTCATCATTTCATAAAGAAAAATGGCTAGTAACTATTTAATTTTGTTCAACAATGGCTTAACCTTTGGCAGTAAGATTACATAACGAGTTAAGAAGATATGTCAAAATCCCTTTCAAAGAAAGTCCGTTCTCTTGGCAACCATATTTGCAAAGCTTCCGGGCAGTTATTTCAGGCATGCAAGTCTTGTATAGGGAAATCCTGAAATCTCACTCACATTTAAATAACATATTTCAAATCAGCAACAAAATCTGTCATGGACTGTCCCATTAATGTTGTTTCTTAAGTTCAAAAAGCGCATATTTCAGGCTGAACCATAGTGTGCATGTGCAGTCCTAAGTACATGTCTCAGAGCACGGCCTGGAGCTTCTAGAGCTGTTGAACGGCTTTGCTTCTAACTTCAGCTTGCAGTGACGCAATGACTTTACCAACTGCCGATTGGCTCTCTTATTTAGAAGGCTGGGCTTCTTTCACAAATCAACATGGTGAATCAGTGAAGATGCTTTATCATTAGCATATGAACTGTCTGAACACCTCAGTGAGTGCACCAGATTCACAAGTGAAATCTCCTTAGACACACTGAAGGCAATGAGAGGAGACAAGCATGCACAGCTTGTTCATTCAAACACACCGATAGCACATCATCCCAGTAGCATAGCTTTGCACGGTGCTATCCTTTCCAAGCTCTGTACTCACATGATATGAATATGATAGGCAGCGTACAGATCGTAATGCTCATATCATCATCCAACACAACATTATGATCTTCATCCATGTCATTATTAACATTATCATCATTAACATAATCATGATAATTATAAATGGCTTCTGTCGCAGTGTGGGAGATGTTATGAGAAGATTATATGGAGATGAAGGAAAATGAGGACATCTGTTATTGTTATATCCTTTGGTAGATTTGATTTCTGAATTGAATTACTGGTGAGGAATCAACATGACAGTGGAACGGAGCGACACCAGATCCCCCCATGCCCTCCCTCTTTCAATTGAGTTTTTTCTCGCTACAGAGAAGTCTACAAGTCTACAGAGAGGGATTGAGTATATTACACAGTGTGAATTAGGATGACACTACTGACACAAAAGCACACAGAAGAACGTCTCTAGGTTACATATGTAACCATGGTTCCTCGAGGGAACGAGACGCTGCGTCGAGATCGCTTTGGGAATGCCCCTGTGTGACCGCGTTCTGAAGCATGTGTGAAATCAGTCCAATGGAGCAGCGAGACATCACGAGCGGGGTGATGTGAGCGCCAGGAAGTATAAAAGCGCATCCGGCAGAGCGCAAGTTAGCTTCGATGAAGTAGCGCCTGGAGGGATGCAGGGAGTATGGCAAAGAGACGCAGCGTCTCATTCCCTCGGGGAACCATGGTTACATACGTAACCTAGAGACGTTCCCCTTCAGGAACTC
>NW_015546017.1:320298-323501 GCF_001515605.1 Sinocyclocheilus anshuiensis | reverse complement strand
AGAAGACCCCGACTGAGAGCGTCGCCCCGACCCCCGATCTTTCTGTGGAGGGGTGTGGGTTGCAACGCTCTGTTCTTGAGACTGGCGATACGAGGAGCTTGACGGCTTGGGCTGCTCCCGCTCAGCAAAGAAACCACAGCGCGGGCTTCCGAACACTGAGAGAGACCCGTGGATCTAGCGGGTGAGGACCGAGAAAAGGACGAGCCCGCCTCGGATCTCCGCTCGTGACGTCTCGCTGCTCCATTGGACTGATTTTACACGTGCTTCAGAACACGGTCACGCAGGGGCGTTCCCAAAGCGATCTCGACGCAGCTCGAGTTCCTGAAGGGGAACACACTTTCACACTTTAGGCTCCAGCAAACCTGATGCTACTAAACAATACTTAAGCAAAGGTAGACACTTTATGTATGTGTGTATTTATTTATTTATTTAGTCCACTGGAAATGTTTTGAAAAAAAAAAAAAATATATATATATATATATATGTATATTAGGGGATACTATTGGCTATCTGTTTTTTGTTGGAAAAGATAAGCCTTAATATTCTGCAAACATCCTTTTTTTGTGTGTTTTAGAGAAAAAATGAGTAAATGCATAGAGGTGAGTAAATGATGACAGAATATTCATTTTGGGGTGAATTATTCCTTTAAATTTGCCCATACTTAGCTCCTTCTCTTCCTAGATGTTTGTCCTTTCATACATCATTTCAACCCGATCTCATGAAAGTGCGTATAAATAGTAGGCCTACGCCAAATAAAAAAGACAACATGTGGTATTGATATGCAAAAATTGACTTTGGCGTGTATGTGCTACGCGATGGGTAGGATTAGGGTTGTGGAGTAGATGCGTATCATATGTACGTGAAAACTACATATCATATGCACGCGAAAACTGCGTATTATATGCACGCCAAACACGTGCGTATCATATGCACGCCAAAGTCCATTTTTGCGTATCAATACCACAAGTTTTCATTTTTACTTGACGTGCTATTTATTCGCATTTTCATGAGACCGGGCTCATCATTTAGTTGATAAGGGGCCGTGTCAAGGCAAAATTCAAGGCTTGCTGTGAGATCAAACCATCTGATGCCAGAAAGCTTGTACTTGAAACTGGAATCTACTAAAAATAAATAAATAAAATCTTAGTATACTTTGCATTTCTTTTTAATCCTCCCAATTCCAAAATGCTACATAGTAACACTTGCTTTGCTTTGTCAGTTTTTATCCCTTTAGGCGTCTCTGTTGAACGCCTTGAAATCCATTACCCATATGTGACGTTTATCTTTTTTCCCTCTCTGAGTGGATGTGCTTTTACTGGATTTTAGCATATATAAAACATGATAATCTCATTACTCTGTCACACATTAAATCAAAACCGAACTGTATTTCTGCTCAGTGTGAAAAGAGAAGCCAAAAGTATATTGCTTAACATCATCTAAAAGCTAATCCATCAATTCTATGACACATTTAACTTTTAACTCTCCTCTTTTCCGAAGAAACAGAACCTGTGATCCAAGTTGGCCCAAATTTGACCCATAATAAAAAGGTTCAAATTCTGACCAGTACTGTAAAAGGAATGAAGTGAAACTGAAAAAGATTGAAAATATTCTAGTCAAATAAAAAAAATCTAGATTTTTGGAGTTTGACAGGCCCAGGCTTTATTCAGTTTCATTGTACTGAAATTTTTTATTTTTTTTTTTATCCATGGAAAAAAAAAAAAGAGTAAATTTATATATATTTATATATTTTTAGTCTATTTATATATTTTATCATTTAAAAATAAATAAATAAAATAAAAAATGTGAATGAATGATCAAGTAATGTGCAGCGTTGCATTCCTCATGGTTTCACCGTAACCCTGGTGCCTGCATCACCATTTTGGAGGTCATAGTTAAACAGACAAGAATCCCGAACTGCCTTTCCACATGGCTAACCTCTAACAAGAAGAGGTGTGGCTTGAGGAACATATAAATCACATTAAACACAGCGCCACCTTCAACTGGCTGTAACGAATCAGTCCACTGAAGGCGAGCGTAGTGAGAACCCATGTGCAGTTTTATTTACAAGTGACCCAAACATCCAAACAATAAACAAAGACTTGACTAGACTTGACTTGAACAGACTTGACGAGGTATGTACAGACTTGTCTTGACATAAACGACTCAGGCGTGGCGGCCATCTTGGCCGGGGACTCAGGCGTGGCGGCCATCTTGGCCGGGGACTCAGGCGTGGCGGCCATCTTGGCCGGGGACTCAGGCGTGGCGGCCATCTTGGCCGGGGACTCAGGCGTGGCGGCCATCTTGGCCGGGGACTCAGGCATGATGTGAACAGTCTCTGAAATGGCGGCCATGTCATGACGAAACTCTGGAAGATCAGCTGATACGTGACGAGACTCTAGAAGGGCGGCCATTTTGTGAAGAGACTCCTATGTAGCGGCCATCTTGCAACGAAGCTCTTCAATGGCGGCCATGTTGTGAAGAATCTCCTGAGTGAGATGATGTGAGCATGATCAGGCCCTGGGGTAGCAGACATGATGTTATCAGACTCTGGCTTGGCAGACATGATGTGATCAGGCTTTGACTTTGTAGACATGACATTAGTAAACTTTGACTTAACTGGCATGATTTGAGCAGGTCCTGGAGTAGCAGACATGACGTTAGCAGGCTGTGGCTTGGCAGACATGATGTGAGCAGGTTTTGGCATAGCAGGCATGACGTTAGCAGGCTGTGGCGTAGCAGACATGACGTTAGCCGGCATGACGTGAGCAGGCTGTGGCTTGGCAGGCAGGACGTGAACAACTCCAGACATGACGGTCGGGATGTGAAGTTCTGTTGTTGCAGGTACTGTAGGATAGCTGTGTTCCTCATCAGCAACCCCCACAGTAAATGCAGAGCCACTCAATCGCAATGCATAGTCTATATATTTCTCGAGAGTCCATTGAGGGGTATTGCGTGGCATTAAATGTGATATGTTTTTAACCAAACCAAAACGAAAAATGTCTTTCAGGAAAGTGTCATGAAAGTCCACCAAATGACACAACTTACAAAAGTCTGCTACATAATCCTCTATAGGCCGGCTTCCTTGGCGAAGTCGAACAAGACGATCTGCTGGGTTCATTTTGTTGTTGGTCGTGTATTCTGTAACGAATCAGTCCACTGAAGGCGAGCGTAGTGAGAACCCATGTGCAGTTTTATTTACAAGT
>NW_015546017.1:303675-320279 GCF_001515605.1 Sinocyclocheilus anshuiensis | reverse complement strand
CATGAACAGACTAGACTCACCGACAGCGGGTTACAACATCAATACACGACAAGAGACAATGGCAACATGATGGCTAGTTATAGCAGACAAGGAGGGTCTCATGACATGAACAAACCAATGGGAAACAAGACACATGACTAAGACAACCAATCAGAACATGACACAATGAACAGAGGAACCAATAGCATGAAGACATGAGGGCAAGGGAAGCATGACACAAACAGCATGAAACAATTACAAAATAAAAGACATGAAAACATGAATATGAAACAAAACCCAAACACCAAACCCCACATTACACTGGCCGGCCATAAATCAGGGGGTCACGAATGCAAGTGCCACCAGCCGTGCAAGTCTGCATGCACATGTTTTATATGTGATTTAATGCTGTAAGTTCATAAATGCAAATGTAATACAAGGGCATGTGCCTTTGAGTCTCACATTTCCGTACAGATCAACTTCTTTAATTTCTTTCTTGTGACGCAGACATGGCAACCGCTCATGAACAGTTGTGCTGTTTTATCGTTTGTTTTCTTAGAGATAATATTTCTTTAGAGATCTTACATGTTTATTAGGTGTGAACTAATTGATTATTCTAAGGTGACGGTTTGGTTATTGTGTGGACCTCTAATAATGGTGGAGTGAATGAAAAGATGAAAATTATGAAGTTTTGAGTGGCATAACATTAGTCCGTTTGGTATCGGGTTGCGCGCGCGTCAGTGTGAACAGCATCGGAAAGCATTTCAGTTAAAAATATATTTTATATATGTTTATTATATTTTAACCTATGAAAGAAAGATGACCACCTTTTGAAGCCCTGCAACTTTCAAGGATCAGGTAAGGTGAATAAAAGCTAAACCCATTATCACTGTGTTGGTGTAACGTTATTAGTTCTGGAAAAGATGTTGCTAAACTTGTCAGAAAGTTGTCTGACTGATCTAAATCTGGCTTACATCGAGAGTTTGACATCATTGTTATTGGTAATATAAATATTTTGCAAAAAGAGAGATCCTCCACATCGTTTTTCTTGTGTTCTGTGTTTGGACACTTGAATTGGAGTAAAGGAAGCCATTTATTTTCCGTTGTATACATACAAAAACCTTCTGGATTGATGCGGAACATTTAAAAAAAGAAGAAATTGAATGTTGCTTTACAGTTTAGTGGATCTGACAAAATGATAAACTTCAATGACTGTGTAATTGATAAAGATAAGGCATATATTATACTGTTGTTAATGTTAATGGTAATGTTTCCCATTCATAAAATGAAATGGTATGACTCCAAACCAAATTTATGACGTGGATGCATAATGAAGTTCCTTATTTAGTGGTCCTTTGCCCTGATGTGCAAAGGTCTGACTGATTACTATATTGATCAGTGGGCAGGACATTCAATTGCTTGAACAATTCATCAATTGATTAATTGATTGACTTTATTAGTTTACTGGATTTAACTTGAGAGAGAGAGAGAGAGAGAGAGAGAGAGAGAGAGAGAGAGAGAGAGAGAGAGAGAGAGAGAGAGAGAGAGAGAGAGAGAGAGAGAGAGAGAGAGAGAGAGAGAGAGAGAGAGAGAGAGAGAGAGAGAGAGAGAGAGAGAGAGAGAGAGAGAGAGAGAAAGACCACATAGTCCCTTATGAAACAAAAATATAAGGGAATATAATGAAAAATATTAAATAATACATAGGAAACTAGTGCTTCTATTTTTCAATATGCTCTATATATGCATGGACCATGTATGGCTATATACTGATACATAAAGCAATTAAGACAAAAACTGCTCTACATTTTTACTTGTAATAGCTTTATCTGAACACTCAAATAATTCATTTCTTTTTCATGAATTATTAGTCCGTTTGGTATCGGGTTGCGCGCGCGTCAGTGTGAACAGCATCGGAAAGCATTTCAGTTAAAAATATATTTTATATATGTTTATTATATTTTAACCTATGAAAGAAAGATGACCACCTTTTGAAGCCCTGCAACTTTCAAGGATCAGGTAAGGTGAATAAAAGCTAAACCCATTATCACTGTGTTGGTGTAACGTTATTAGTTCTGGAAAAGATGTTGCTAAACTTGTCAGAAAGTTGTCTGACTGATCTAAATCTGGCTTACATCGAGAGTTTGACATCATTGTTATTGGTAATATAAATATTTTGCAAAAAGAGAGATCCTCCACATCGTTTTTCTTGTGTTCTGTGTTTGGACACTTGAATTGGAGTAAAGGAAGCCATTTATTTTCCGTTGTATACATACAAAAACCTTCTGGATTGATGCGGAACATTTAAAAAAAGAAGAAATTGAATGTTGCTTTACAGTTTAGTGGATCTGACAAAATGATAAACTTCAATGACTGTGTAATTGATAAAGATAAGGCATATATTATACTGTTGTTAATGTTAATGGTAATGTTTCCCATTCATAAAATGAAATGGTATGACTCCAAACCAAATTTATGACGTGGATGCATAATGAAGTTCCTTATTTAGTGGTCCTTTGCCCTGATGTGCAAAGGTCTGACTGATTACTATATTGATCAGTGGGCAGGACATTCAATTGCTTGAACAATTCATCAATTGATTCATTGATTGACTTTATTAGTTTACTGGATTTAACTTGAGAGAGAGAGAGAGAGAGAGAGAGAGAGAGAAAGACCACATAGTCCCTTATGAAACAAAAATATAAGGGAATATAATGAAAAATATTAAATAATACATAGGAAACTAGTGCTTCTATTTTTCAATATGCTCTGTATATGCATGGACCATGTATGGCTATATACTGATACATAAAGCAATTAAGACAAAAACTGCTCTACATTTTTACTTGTAATAGCTTTATCTGAACACTCAAATAATTCATTTCTTTTTCATGAATTAACACTGTGATTTACATAAAGCTGAACACATATTCATAAACTTTTACCTCACTTTATTGTTTGCATAGTTACACATTTCATACAAATGTCATATATGAAAATATGTGTGATGGATTATAAGAAAAAGTTTACGGTAAACAAAATATAAACATTTTAGGATTTTTGGTGGGTGGAAAATGAGATTTATAACTTTGTACTATATGTATTTACGCACACAGTGCCAGTTTATTTTTACATCTGTATATTATGAAATGTATTAATGAATCTAAAATTACAAACATTACAATATATGAGTATATATATGTTTAATATGTAAAACATTGCAATTCCTTAGCCTATGTATTATTCAATATTTTGTAATATATTAATGCAACATATTATTCAGTATATTTTCAAAATACTTAGAATATATTGATTGATAATATATAAGGAAATATATTTTCTTTGCAGGGGTGTTGGACAGACAAGATTATCTAAACATCCATATATGCAAATGAACAGGAAGTTTAATTTATGATTTTATGATACTTCAATCAAAGTAGAGCTTTTTGAAAGCATTTGTCTGTAAATTAAATCCTGTGGGAGACCGTCAGTAATTCTTTTTTCAAATGTCTAAATAAATGAAAATAATTATATTATTCGCTATTGAGTATCTAGCACATAGAGGACGGAAGGGTGTAATCAGTTAATTACTTTCAAGCATTTCATCTCATTCATTCTCATTATTTTTCTATTTCATTATTTTTTTCTCCCATTGGTGACCTCATATAGACTTTTTAAAAAGAACTTGCATGAAATGTAAGTAGGCCTATTAGATATTGCAATGTCTCATGTGAAAGATATGACTGGACACATTACTCCAGAATTCACTGTTTTGTATATCCCAAATATACTTTTCATCGTCTCTTTTACTCTTTCTATCTTTCAGACACAGCAAGTACGAGCTGACAGGACGTATCAAAACAATTCGTGTCGCTCAGCTGCGGGCAGCTGTTGCATTCAGAGCGATTCGGTGGCGAGATCGGCTTTGACATCAAAATCGTGAGTCTAGCGCTTCCTCTTGACATGAGCACCGTTCCACTGACTCAGATAATTGCACACTGACATCAATTAGACCTTAATGAGGGCACCCAGATTAGATCCAAACAGAGAAAATATGAAATATGACCTTTCATGGACTGATAACACGTTTGCGTTTAGCTGGTTGAAATAGATTGGATGCTAGCCCAGGTTGGTGTTTGTGGCCATAATATTTACAGCTTAGGAAATTAGAGGCAATTTGGACTCCTTCACCTAAAATGCTGTCAGCATCTCATGTATCACAATGGTTACTTAGCACTAAGAGTTGAACAGATTGCTGCAGTTGTTTCTAATCTGTATGGCCATGTTCAGACTAACACGCAAGCTACTAATACTAATAGTATGCCTACTAATTGTACTATTTCTTAAAGGTCCCATGACATGCTGCTTTTTTGGATGCTTTTATATAGGCCTAAGTGGTCCATAGTACTGTATCGGCAGGCTAGGGGAACTCATATTAATGTTAAAAAACCTCATAAAGTGAAATTTTCATGCCATGGAACCTTTAAGGCAAGGCAAGGCAGGAACTGAATATAATGAAAATGAAAACAAAACAGAGTATACTTGCTACAAATGTGATGTGCTCCACATGGCCTTCTATATTCCAGTGTTATTTAACATTCACGTTGATAATACAAATGATGCATTAGGACTTTACTTTACTTTACATTAGCGTTTACTAACCTAATAAACTCTTTCGGAGTCAAGCAAAACTTCACCGGGCCCACTCATCGTTTAATCTGATAGGCCTATAATCTCATCTAAATTAATTTGTGCCAATGAGACCACAACTCGTGTCATGTTTGGTCAACGGATTCACATATCGATCAATAATATAAAATACACAAACATGTGATCATAATTAATAATTGACGTGGGAAAAAATATTTTGGGTGAGCTGTTATAGGCCTACCCTCATGTTGTGTTCGGGGTCTCTGAGACCCCAGTTATAAACATGATTAAATGTCCTACTGACAGCCCTCAAAGTGACTGAATAATCCTTTTATGCATGGGATCGTGAAGCGCCAGTTTTTTCAAACCAGCTGTCCCGACCTTCCGATACTGCATGAGGTTCGAAGCTTCAAACGTCGTCAATCACGTGGTATTGTCATTTCGATACAAGCATCGGCACAGTGTGTGATACAACAATAGTGGTTTGAAAACTGCGTCGGAGCATCGGAGCTGCAGTATCAATTGTCCCATCACTAGCTAACGGTCTAATCCGATTCAATTATCTATGCTAAACTAAGCTAAAAGTGCTACCGCCAGACCCGGAGATCGGCTGAATGGATTTTAAAAACGGTAAAACTCAACTGTTTAACTCTAGGGGAGTTGGAAAATGAGCCTATTTTCAAAAATAGTGGAGTGTTCCTTTAAAGTCTTCTTTCTGTTCAGTAGTTTGTCGGTTATTGTTTTGTGTTACATGTTTTACTGCTACCCTGAGTTATTTCCTTTCCTGTATCTGTGTGGGTTATAATTAAAGACTTTCTTTGTGGATTATCTTCGTTTTAATCGCCTTCCTTGGAGTACTGTAACCGAACCATTCAAAAGTTTTTTTTTTTAAATTGATTTCAAATAAATACCGTTCTTTTGAACTTTTTAATTCATCAAAGAAAAAAAATATTAAGCAACACAGCTATTTTCAACACTGATAAATGTTTCTTGAGCAAATCAGCATATCAGAAGGATCGTGAGACACTGAAGTAATGGCTGCAGAAAATTCAGCTTTCCCATCACATGAATAAATTACATTTTAAAATAGTTATTTTAAAGTGAAATAATATTTCACAATATTACTGTTTTTACTCTATTTTAAATCAAATAAATGCAGCCTGCATGAGAAGAAGAGATTTCTTTCAAAAATCTTATCATATATACAGATATATATCTGTACAATTATGCCCTTGTTTGTATTGTACTTAAATAAGGTGGACATAAATATTTGAAATATGCTTGTGGGGATATAATTATCTTGTTACAGGCCTTAACACCCCTGTTTTCAGCTCACCCACAGCTTTCAATGTAAGAAACATTAATTAGTGTGTTTGGAAGTAAACAGAGAAAGAGGTAAACAATACACCATAACTAATGACGGAGTGGCCATGAGTTAAAGAGCAACATGTTCAGATTGGACACAGCAGAAGCAGCCACAGGAGACAGCTAATGGCTTTTAAATGACTGACAGATGACAGTGTGTGCGCTTTCCTAATTGAATAGAGAAGGCCATCGGATCCAAAAATAACCTTCATGAATTAATCTCTCCTTTATGTGTTCTTCATTAAAAAGATGTCAAAAGGACAAAAGAGTAATAAGAATAGGATTAATTTATGAAGCAACCAGTAATAAATATTGACCAATGAAAAGTTATTAGATCTGCATTCCCCTATGACTCTCCACCAAAAATATAGTATGCCGTAAATGGTGGGCAAATTTTTCACTTGCTGCAAAGAAATATAAATGTACACTTCCACTTTCCATATCCCATTTCTGACTGAACACAAACAAGGCTACAGTGAGCAATCTTACTTAAAGGGACAGAAAAATTGAAAGGGGTGGTCTTATGCTATTTCATGCATTCTGAGTAATTTACACTGTTAAAGCATTGGATTCTCGTGCTAAACATGGCCAAAGTTTCAAAAAACGATGAAAGAGTGGGAATGCTGTGTATGGGCACTTCTCCCGGAAGAGCGCGCACAAACGTCGACCAGAGCAAGATCAAGAGCAGCCCATCAACGTGCTTCCCACTGCACAGGACTTGCTCGACAAGAATTTGTCATTTTGTTTTTAGACCACGAAATCAACAGTGTCACCAAAGAAGTGTATTTTTGGTTGTGAGAGAAGGATGACTTCCCAAAGAACCCAGAATAAAGGGAACAGTGGATGAATTTTGTTTCTCCGGGGTAACAACGGAATGTGCAAGTGTGTTTGTTTGTTCCCGGCCATGCGTTGGAGTGGAGTAGGAGTGATTATGAATGAATGAATGAAACGCATTTGTCCTTGTTTCTCTCCGTCTCGAATCGCGCTCGCGGAAAAGCGCTTGAGAAACAGTGTCTCTTCCACGGCTCAGTACACTTTCAACTCGTTTTTTTAGTCTCGAGCAAGACTGTATGACATTCACATTACATGATTTGACTGATTTTTACATAGAAAGGGCGACAGCGCACTGCATTAAAATAAATGATCATTCATGTTTTCATAACCGCTGGCCAAATTCAAAAGCGAAAAATAAAATTAAATCATCTTTGAGAGCAAGGGGGCCCCATGGTGTTTCGGGGGCCCTACACAGCATGCGTATTTTACATATAGGGAGGACCGGCTCTGGTCCAGTGTTGCCAATTTAGCTACTTTGTAGCTAGATTTAGCGACTTCCCCGCCCCTTTTGAGACTTTTTTCAAAAGTTTAGGGACAAATATAGCAACTGCTTGGACAAACCTTATCTAAGTTCTCATCTTGCCCACTGATCTACGTTCATCTTTATATAGATCAGTGAATTTGCCATTGTGATGTCATCTAGTGACATTTAGCTACCAGTTTTAGCTACTTTCAATTGAAAGCAGTTGGCAACACTGCTCTGGTCAATGTCACAGCTTACAGACGATCCCTACGCAAAAGCTGCGCTTGCTCGTGACTCTTTAGCTCCGCCCACGGCACGCCTTCAGGAGCTCAACTGTTTTTGGGGAGAAGCGTAAAGCTCGATCTATCTTTTATAAATCTGATCAAAACTAAAGACTCTTCGGGGATATGAAGGATGCAGTAGGTACTCAAGATTAAACAGAGGTTTACCCATGGTAACTGAATTCAGCGGAAACATTTTCTTGAAAAAAGTTAGCACACACAGTACACACATTTTTTTTCTTTACACAGAATTTGAGAATCCTCAATTCACCAAGTTGCATGCAACAAAGCTCAGAATATAATTTCTTAATTAATTTTCACAATTTGTCCACTGGAAAAAAAGGGGAATTTGGAAATAAATGAAAGGAGAAAAAACTGCCTTGTCTTCACCTCTACATGGACAGAATCCCAGCCAAAAATCCCAGCAACACAAAATAGTGTTATTTAACAATGTTTCAAATAATAAATTATGAAAAATCTGAATATTTATAGGAATAAATAATAATGAATCTTAAATTATAGATAATGAAAAGACCTTAATTAAAGTTTTTTTTTTTTTTTTTTTACCTCATTTGTTTAGTTAAATTATCAGCATAACAATTTAGGTGCATAGTTGAATTATAATGGCTTACAGCACTAAAGCGGCATGAACTCGAGTTTGTGTAAAACCTGATGATCATGTTCTCCAGCAGGATTTGAGAACGATCGAAAGAGCATCTTGTGCTTCAATGGAAGCAAGAACATCGAACCTTTTGGTAACCGGTAAATGTCGCAAAATTTCATATATTTGACCAGCTCAAACATTTGTCATTCGTTGTGTGTCATAACATTCTTTTTCTTTTTTTAAATTGCAAAACCAATTTTAAGGATTAAATTACAAAACCCATAACTTCCGGATCAGAAACCTTTAGAAACACGATCTACATTTAGACACACCCACTTCTCTGAGCCACAGATACCCATACTTGACTCCACAGTGCTGCACCTGTAATGTGACGTGACAGCAGCACTTCCGGTTTCCTCTCTGGCTGCGCGTCAACACACCACAGATTTCATCTCCCGCATATCATCCGCAGCTGCACCAAAAGCACATCCCCGGAGACTCTGTTCCCAATTCAATTACATGATCACACATAAGAGGTCAATTCACACATTTTTTTGGCAACAGCCACCGCAAAAAACAACCTGTTTTCCTTTCTAGACAAAATAAACGGTGTGTCACAATTTGCTAAGACCATTCTGTGAATACATTTACGTGAACTAACAGCAGGATTCTTGTTTATGAAACTCATCTATTCATATGCATCTTTTATTGAGGTTGTTGTACACAGAGATTCATGAATACACAAGTTTTTACACTCAGCTTTTAATTACTGTAAAACATCTAACAAACAATATTACAAAATCCACTGAGGCAGAGATCAGAGAAGACAGTGCTCATTTCTGTTGTGAAAGGAAAGCAATCCCACACTAAACAAACATCTCATCAAAACTCCATTTAATATCACGTCAAGGCAGTCATCCGAAAAGAAAATCGCTCGTCTTTCCTTTCAAACTGCATGTCCTGCTAAATACTGCGGTTTGGGGTTTTCCTTCGAGTAAAACCATCCCAGAGGTCACTGCAGCAACACTGCTATTCATTTGGAAGTCTCTGAATGTGGCAAGACCGTAAACCAGGGCTGTCCAAACTTTGTCCTGGAGGGACTCCTGCAGAGTTTAGCTCCAACTTGCCTCAATACACCTGACTGGAAGTTTCTATGCCTAGTAAGAGCTTGATTAGCTGGTTCAGGTGTGTTTAATTAGGGTTGGAGCTAAACTCTGTGGGACACCGGCCCTCCAGGACCGAGTTTGGACAGCCCTGCCGTAAACAAACTGGAAAATTAGCGCTGCGTGTTTGCCAATGTATGATACTCTTGTTTACAACTGTGATACTTTGGTATCATTGGCACCAGAGTAGTTTCATATACGAATATGGCAGAGGGGCGAGAAAAAAGGAGAATGGTTAACAGATATAACACTACATTTCTCAGCTCTGGCACACCGCACAACACCGTTTAAGAATGTGCAAAGAAGACCGATCGAAACTATTTTGTGAATAAAAACAATGGCCAAAAGTGAGGTAAAGACAGAACGAATGTGATGCAGACAGTCAAGATGAACTCAGAAGTACATGTCCTGGAAGAGGTTCTGGCCCATCTCAATGTACGCCTCTTTCTCCTGAGCGCTCATCTGTTCCACCAGCTCGGGTCTCTGGCTCACTTCCCTGTAAGAGAAGGGGCTTCCCCCTACCATAACCACAGGGTCATCCCCAACCTCCTCGAACTCATCACCATCATCTTCGCCCTCCTCATCTTCTTGTTTTCCTGGCCGCAGGGCTGTAGCGTTGTGCATAGTGTGGGCTGGAGCCCGGGGCGGCGAGTCCTCATCCGATTCACTGGTATCGCTGTCAGAGTCGCTGACGTTAGCCACTGGAACGGTCGGTCTGGAGACGACAGCACCTCCTGGACCAACTCCGCTCCTCTTCTCGTGAATGAGGAGAGCCAGCATCACCTCCTCATTCTCATCCTGTGCGGCTCCTCGTCCAGTCATTCCCTCCTGGGTTACTATAGAGTCCTCGCCAGCTGGTGTGTAAAAATTGGAAGAAGAAGAAAAAAAACAGGGCCAATTTAGATGCACATTTCTTAACCATAAATGTGCTATACTTTCTAAATTCAAGTCCTTTCTGAAGCCATATGACAGCTTTATAGGAACAGGGCATAATTTAAGTTGTTTGTCAATGACAATTTTGCCGTCCATTCAAGTACTTAACTTTCACCCACACGTCTACACTTTCAAACCCATAAACTACGATACATGCAAGAATAAATTAACTGTACATTTGGTTTTTTCTCATCCTTCTTCAATGGTGTTGAATATGCAAATACGTTTTTTTTATTTTTTATATCAGAGGTGAAAGCAAAGTTTTTCATTGAATAAGGACTGTAAATTTGTCTATTTCTCATGCAAAACTATTTTATGGCTTTTGAAGTCTCTAAACCTGGAATATAGCACAATAATAAGTCAAATAGACTACTTTTATTGTACTCTTTTGTCATTGTAAATAAAAAAAAAGCATGGATAGCAATAGCAGCTTGGATATTCTGCTTAATATCTCTTTTTGTGTTCCAAACAAAATATTGGAGTGACAATAGGGTAAAATATCTCTTTCAACCAATCAGTGCCTTCACACTTATACCTAGTTAGATTGTGCATTCAGACCCATGAGGTGCATAAACAACAATAAGCAGGCAAATCTTGAAGTTAATATGCAGCCATCAGCACAAAAAACACTTTCAAAATAGTCGATGTGACTCACGTTGCTTCAGAGCATCTGTTTCACTGTACGCCCCATGCACTGTGCTTTCTGTCAGCCATACGGGCCTCTCTTTGGGGGCTTTTCCCTCAGTAGTCTGGCCAGGCTGAGGCTCCTGGTCTTCCATACTGATGACCACATCCTGCGAGTAGAGGTCATACGATGAGCCTTTGTTTTTCCATACTTCCCGACCAGGTGCCCCTGCACCAGCTCCTCCTGCGGACTGGGCGGCCCGCTCCCGACTGAGGAAAATAGAAAAAGTTGGATTACTAATTTGTTGACAACATAAACCTGACTTTAATTGGCCATCCTTTATCTGTTAAAAGTGGGAGGAAAAATCATCAAAGCAGATGACAATGAAGTTTTGCTAATCGGTTAAAAATAAATGGCCTATTTTAGGCTACGTCCACACGAAGCCAGAGCTTACGAAGCCAGAGCTTTCCCTATCCGATCTTTTTTTTCCCCTCGTCTCAAGAAATATCTGCGTCCACACGAAACCACAAAACCGACACAAAACGATGTAGTATACATGCCATGCCAGTATGTGGTGCTGTAATTCTGCCACAGAGACACATTAAAAATGGAGAAGACGACTTGGACTATGCGCATAAACCTTGCGCGCGGTATACAAACGAACATGGAACAATACATTTATTAATCTGTGTTAATGTTAGTTGATAAAAAGACAATTGTTCAGTGTTTGTTCATGTTTTTGTTGCTGTTACGTGATGTAGCGGTGTCTGACTAGGGGCGAGACGTGGGCTGATGACGTTATAGTTTCAGAAAATATACGGATTCGCTGTCCACACGAAAACGCAAGGGCGGCGTTTTCAGATTTATCCACTCTGGGACCCGGTTTCAAAAAATATCGGTTTCACTCTCCCAAAACGCCGGATCCGTGTGGATGAATCACCTATATGATACAAAATGTATGCGTATACAGCTAAACGTGTCTCCATGTGGACGGGGCCTTAGTATAAATTTTAGTAGAATAAACTGCCATGTACATTCTTGATTGACAATTTTTTTTAGTATTATTTATTTTCATATTTTAATATTGATTTAATATTCAGAATCAACTTTTATATTTTTATGTCTTCAGTTTTAATTTTTTAAATTTTAATTTAGTTTTTAGTAATTCTTTTTATTTTTAATATGTCTATTTAGCTTTTATTTGATTTCAGCTCGTGCATATGACTGGCCACTTTGACTGAACAGGAGGTGCTGACCTCTGTTTTAGGGCTGGGATTTCTGACGGTTCGGGCTCCAGGAGATCATGGGACAAGTTGATGTCCTCTGTCTCTCGTAACAATACATAGATGGGCTCGATCTGCTCGTTGAATCGAGCCACCAGAGTGCGGGCGTCTTTCTTTGGCACGGCCGATTCGTCCTCCTCTACTTCTGTTTGACAGAAGGTACAGCGGAAAGTTCCTGTGTTTGAGAAAAGAAGGTCTTTAAGCACAAAATATCAAGTGTTGAAACTGTTTATTCTGCTTATCAGCCCTCATTCTCAACCACTTCAACACACCAACCCCATCCATCATGTTTGGCACCTCCAAGTCATTCGGTTTGAAAGTTAGAGCCTAGAAAAACTTTGCCAAGGGGCTCCATATCTCTGGTTCCATGTTAGCCAGAGGCTCTAAATGCTGGGATTCCATGTCCCCTTTTCCCACAGACATGGTGTCAGTTGTGGAGCTGGAGCCAGTGCCCAATCTGGCACCCCATCCTTTGGCGTTTCCACCAGGCAATTTTAAGACAGAAAATTTGGCTCTGATCTCAGATCTGCTGTTCTTGAACCAGGAACCACTAGCATCAGTAGCTAGTAGTCAAACCAACAACAAATCAGTATGGCTAAACAAGACATTCTCATTATAACTGACTACCTGTGCATGCTGGAATTGGCCAGTGCTGCACATTAAGTCTAAAATAAAATGATTCATTTACAAATACACCACTGTTCCAACGTTTTTGGGGTTAGTAAGATTTTTGGTGAAAGCTTTTGAAAGAAGACTCTTATGCACTTAAAGGGATAGCTCACCCAAAAATGAAAATTTGATGTTTATCTGCTTACCCCCAGGGCATCCAAGATGTAGGTGACTTTGTTTCTTCAGTAGAACACATATTATGTTTTTTAACTCCAACCGTTGCAGTCTATCAGTCGTATAATGCATGGCAATGGTAACAAAATCTATGAGAGTAAAAAAAAAAAAAAAAACACAATTTTGTGAAATATTACCATTTAACATAACTTTTTTAACATGTGATATATTCCTGTGATGGCAAAGCTGAATTTTCCTAATATGAAATCATCATATTATGTTGATTCAGTGCACAATAAACATTTTTTACTATACAATGTTGTGCTGCTTAATATTTTTGTGGAAATCATGATTTATGATTTGAACAGAACGATTATGAGTTATGAACAGAACGTTCAAAAGACAAGCACTTTCTTGAATTTTTTGTAACATTATACATGTATTTACGGTCACTTTTGACCAGTTAAAACATCCTTGCTGAATAGAATAATTAATTTTTACTTATGGCCATTATATCAAAAACTTTTTTGGTTTTATTATTATTAAAATAAAAAATAAATTAATTAATTAAATTAAATAGTACTGCTAGCAAAATGAAAAATGAATATATTTAGGGACTACAAAAAGAAACCGGGTGTGGTCCAATGGTATTTACTCAATAGCATCTAGAGGATGGTGCCAAAACCACTGCTGACCATCTAATATTATTGAAACAGGAAAGAGGAAGAACAGTCACAGACACAAGGACAAACATACACAAACACACACTCCCAGAATTCACTGGTGGTTCCATTGCAAGCGAAGCTGGTCTGATTTGCCATCTGCTGCTGAAGTTATTTACAGCCTTCTGCCAAGAACACACACAGCAGGGCCCTCTGTATGAGTATGTGGTGTACACCAGCTACTAGCTGAATATAAAATACAAGCCTTGACATATTTTACATATGTGTGTACTTAGCATTTAATGGTCAGTCACAGATGGTGCTGATATTGTAACCTTCCTTTAATAGTAGTCTTTTATATAGAATATCAATCTATTCATGTTCATGTTTTGCTCTCATGAACACACACCAGCAATATGTTTTTTATGCTGAAATACTCCCATGTTGTTGTGCTGAGTGCATGGTGAAACTGCTTCCGAGTTTCTGGCCTTGAGGGGAATCGAACGAGTAAACGATTCGCCGCAATTTCCATTTTAAAAGCTTTGCTGGAAAGTTGACAACAAAATCTGTGAAGGCGCTCCTGAAAAACAATCACCTCCAGCTAGGCCCTTTTACTACAGATGTCTTCTCTGCCAATACAGGAGTGGAGGGCAAAAAAGAAAACTGTTAGAAAAAATTTGACAAGCGCAAAGAAAGAGAGACAGAGAGGGAGGGGGAGAGAGAGAGCGAGAGACTTTAAAAAGAAAAGAAAAAATATTCAGGTGAAGGGAAGATAAAAAAAAGTTCTCTGTCACATTTGACACAGCTCCAGAGGAAATATTGACAAGCCCGGAGCGCAGAGAACACTTTTACTGCAGCCCTCCTGGTTAGACAGTCTGTCTGCCTGTCCTCTCTCTCTCTCTTTCTCACACACACACACACACACACACACACACACACACACAAAAGAAAAAGAAAAGAAAAAGTGATAAGGAATGCAGAGACAACAGGCTGCATTTTAAATGTCTAAATAAAGATGAGGAGATATCAAAAAGACGCATTTTCAAACACATGCAAACATCATGTATTGCAGGAGTAAGGGCAAAGCAGGTGCATTCTGTTCAAGTAGAATGTGTTTTTGCATTCCACTGCACTCTTTTCATTGTTTTTCTAAACATGCACTAAACTGATGTATTTGACCGTTGTGCTTCCATTTTTAGTCCTTAAGTTGTTTTGTTACACTACACTTTCATTACATTACACTACTCGTTACACTGTCTCGCATTTAAACACAAAAACATGTTTTTTTCCAATGTTTTTCTACATACACACATGCTGGATAGACATCGTTGACCACTGCGTCTTTCGCAGCATCTTGCGTGTGAAACGACATTATAAAAATGTGACATTAACGTTTAAAAGTTACCTCGCATTTTTTCTCCACTCCAGTGCCCTGCATCTCACATTTTTAAAAGGAAAAATTGATTTTTGCATTCAATTGCACTGCTTTTTAATAGTTTTCTATGTAGGTCTTTGCTTGGTGTACCAAGTCTTGCTGCTTTTATAACGTTTTGTGTATGAGCGCTGCATTTTTAGGATGACATGTCAACGCATCTTGTGTACATCTGCTCTTTTTTTAAACACAAGAATGCATTCTGTATCAACTTTAACAGAGTCTAAAAAGGGCATTGCTCATTTGCGTTACAGAAGTAGCAAGATGCACCTCAGTGATCAAATATTTACATTAAAAAAAAAAAAAAAACTGGAAGGCAAAAATGTTCTGTGAACCAACTCTAAAGTGACGGACAAAAAAAGGAAGTTCACTAGCACAGAAAGGAAGCCTTACACTAAATTGAGGGAAACAAAAGCAGGCACTGACCTACAGGGATGTTATAGTAAGAAATAAAAGTTTTTCCGTTTTTCTTTTTACACACCAAAAAAGAATTCTGTAGAGATATCAATTCCAAAGCCCTGGCCAATTAGCAATATGGCACATGCACACACTCTGGTTGTCATCTTTGTTTTTAGTCCAAGTGTGCATTGGATCTGTGCGTACACATTGTCGCAATGATCTAAAGGAACATGGCGTGGTGCTGTTAGCGTGTAGGCATACATTAAGGCTTCTGTCGGAGAAAAGTGGGCTGGTGCCTTTGTGTTTACAGTTTTTGTATTATCTATGAGATATGAATAGGTCTGGTTTAAATTACATAGCACTCACTCCAGTGATTCAGAGCTCTTTTGAAAACAGGATGGTGCTTTGTTCCGTCGTCTACGCCAAAGAACAAAAGGACTTTTGTGATCAGCTTTTAAAAGATGAATCCAGCATCATTTCAGCATTTGAGAGAGGAGAAAGTTTTTTCATGAGGGGGTCTGAGCAACTGTGACAAATGTACCACTGATTGCAACTGCAGCAGAGCTAATGCAATCATAATAATTACAATACAAATACAGTTAAATACGTTTAACTGTTCTGCATTGAAGGACTGTATATAGATGAATTTAAATAACTGTTCTGGATTTAATACAAGTTAAGCTATAGACATCACTTAAATCCCTATTCAGAAATGATTAGCTTTCAGGACAGAACGTCTGAAATCTTCAGCAATTCGCACTGGATTAGCAATGTCTGCAGTAAATGGCCAAATGGATGAATTGACTACATTTATGTGAAGCTTCTGGAAATTACTGACCAATCACAAAAGTTTAGTATGAACTGTGCACTGCAGTCTATATTACACTACAGTTCAAAAGTCTGGAGTTTAATCTTCTTGAGTTAGATTTTTTGAAAGAAGTCTCATGCTCACAGAAGCTGCATTTATTATAAATACAGTAAAAACTGTAATATTGTTAAATATAATTACAACTTAATATAACTGTTTTCTATATTAATACATTTTAAAGTGTATAATTTATTCCTGTGAAGGCAAAGCTGAATTTTCAGCATCATTACTCAAGTCTTCAGTGTCACGTGATCATTCAGAAATCATTTTAATATGCTGATTT